>NW_025054635.1:0-8396 GCF_019279795.1 Protopterus annectens
TGACAAACATTCAGGGTTCCAGAGCTGCATACCCTTCCAAACATCCCACAAGGTGTAGACCTGCTGTTACTTTCTGAACTGTCTGCATTTGTTGTAACTTTATTTGTAATGTGTCCCTGGTTTCCTTGGGCCTTTGCTCCACATATTTTATTACTTGGTCCGATGTGTTCCTTGTAAGGAGGGTTGTGGGAGTATGGGCAGTGCTTATCCTGCTGTGAGTATGTGTGTGTCTTGGCAAGGTGCTATGGTGACATTATTACCTACTAGCTTCCAACTAGCATGGCTGTTTCTGTTCACACACTACTATTATGGAAATCCACCAGTTTTGTTTTGGTAGGATTCTAAATGTCATGCTTTGTGTACTACACATCTATATTCTCTTTACATTCATTCCTACTGTTAAATGATATATTTACTTTAGCACAGTGTTTCGATATAAAAGTCATGGCTTAGTGGTAAGTCATGCAGACTATAGTTGCCAAGGTCCTGGGTTCGGGACTCACAGTGGGATTTTATTTTTCTTTGGAACTGAGTACAGGACCTGTCAATCAAAGTGACCAAGGCACTTTTAAGCAGTTGTAACCGGGTTAGTGCTGGTTTGCGCGGAGCTCATGCATGCGCACTGGCGGTAAGCTCCGCGCACACAAGCGCACACCCGCTTACAACCGCTTAAACGTGTATTATTCTAACGCTAACACCGGCGCCTATTTCTTTTGAAAGAAAAGAAAACGGGGAGACAGGAAAAGTGGGTGAAAAAGGGGTCAGCCAAAAGAGGGTAAGACAGTAGGGAAACAAGCTTGGGATGTGCAGGAGGGATGTAGGTAAGGCCCATAGCTGCCCATTTCTTCAGCAGCAACAGCTGTGCATATGTATGTAATTTGGTGTGACATTTGAAACCTTCCACCCCTGAGAGAGGTGTCAGGACAACAATAATACCTGTTGTACAGCCAATTGGAATTGATGGGTTCCATGTCCAGTAGACATATGTGTGGAATAGGCAGCTATGTATGGGGCGTAATTTTTTTGTGGGTACAGAGTGCCCTTTTTTTTATTTTTTTTTCAGGTAGAGTGGAAGTCAGGTGAATTGGTAGTCGGTACAGCTGGGGAGGTAGGTTGGGTAGGTTAAACAGACAAGACAAAACAAGACGCATACAGGGCGGTGTATGACACGTGGGGGGGTTACACAATTGACGGGGACGGAGGTTTGGATGTCCAGAGCCCATGAGCCCACAGATGGCAACAGTGGAACTGATATCCCCACCCATAGGCAGTTGCCACTGTTCCTTCACTGCCCAGGACGGGCCTGTGCTGAGGGGAAGGCTGTGGCGGGGCCCAACGGGCATGCTCCGTTAGTGCGCCACCCATGCCTCGAGCTGGCGTAGGGGCTCAAGGACAGAGTCCCAAATCTCCCTACGCACCACCACGTCCGGACGCTAACGGAGGGTGAGAGTGGTGGATCTCCTCCTGGCCACACTTGCAGGGGCGAGCCCCGCATCCCTGCAGCGCTTCCACCCGCAGGTGGCAGAGGGCCACCGGAGGAGGGCTGGGTCCGGACTCGCACTAGTGCCAGGTGCACTCGCCAGCTGAGGTGGGAGAGGTGGGTCCGCCTCGAACCCGCCTTTCCCTGTCGTCGGCTATGTTTTGCATTATGTCAGTGACAGTTTTGGTTAGTGACATATAAATACCATTCACAGTTAGTTGTAACAGCATGCATTAGTATTCCCATTAACCAAACACCCAGTTATTTACACCATTGAACAGCATGCATAACACATTCATAATTTGAACAGTAATACACAGTCCAACAACATGCAGGGTTGATTGATGGCAACAGGCCATCAGGTGTGGATGTATGCACGGGGTGGATGCATCAACAGACATGCAAATATATATGACCCAACAGGACAGACGTCCAGGGGTGGTAATTGTGATTGCACATACCATTTTCACGTGGAATGGGTTATAGATAGTTAGAGGGTGGGGTAAATAAAACATAATATTAACACCTTGGAATACAACTACATATGATGTACATTTCTAATAGCTACAGTTATATACACACTACTGTTCTAACTACAGTGTCCTATATGTTAACTACTTAACCTTGCAGATGGGACTGTTACTGCAACATAACTCTACATTTTATTGCTGTTCATACACATTCATATCGAACTTTGTGCAGATACATCATCCTGTTACCTGTGCTTTATATACTTGTAGACAGGTGTGGATGTTTGGTATATCAGGACAATCATCCCATCTGGGCATATTTCAGACTGGGAGCAAATATATCCAGATTTTGGTGTACACATTCCACATGCAGCAACACTTTGAACAGATTTTTCTGTTTGGTTCTGAGTCTCACATGCATTTAATTAGCGGTCCTGACTGCAGTATTGTTTATTCAGGGTTATTACTACTGTAGTGCTGTATTCCTGACACTTTCTCACACTCTCTCACTTGCTTTCATGTTACTATTCAGACTGGTGCAACTTCTAGGCTTTATTGACGACATGTTTTAACAGTAGTTATTACAGTTCTTTCCAGCAGTCTCACTTCTTATCATGTTTCAGTATTTCCACAGGGATATATTTCACACACATGTGATTTCATCCTCTTCTGCAGCTATACTTTACCTGCTGCTGCAGGTTGTGTACTATTTTCTTAAGCAGGCAGGGCAGTTTTATTTCAAAATATGTGTTGACAGTGTCATGATTAGTTTCAACTTACAGGCTGGGAACTGTTGTAATCAGGCAATACTTGCATACACTTTCACACTGTGACTTGCAGTAGATTTAATTCCTTCCTGGCTACACTGCACTCTTATGCTGACTGTCATACATTTATATATATATCTTTACAGTTACTAGTAGTGGATTACTGACCTGCCTGGTGGCTACAGAACCGCACCAGCCTATCGGCATAGGCTCTGCGGTTCGCAGAGAACGGACACCTGCAGCTGTAATATAAATGAAGTAATATTGGAATACACATCTCCATGATTTCAGGTAGTTTAACTTTCTACATACATACAATTAATTGATACTTACTCAGTGGTGGGCTGTTGGGTGATTGCCGGGCCTCCTGGATCCAAAGGTTCAGTTGGTCCTGCTTACGCTCTTCAGGTCCGCATGGTGGTGACGGACCTGCTCACCTGTCCTAGGAATTCCTTGTGGCACTGGTGAGTCTGCTTGAGCCAACTGGTCCCACGCCTCAGCCTTGCACGCCTCCCCAGAGGACCTGGCCTGCATGAGTTGGGCCTCATGAGCCAGTGGACTAGGGAGCCAGGCCATGTACTCTGGACTCCTCAACACCCCACCTCTGCGCCAAAAAGCTTACTACTCCTCACTCTACACCTGACATGATTCTGCCTGCAGGTCTGTTCTACAATCGCTTATGCTGTGTATTCCACGCCTATGGGGGCTTATATAGCCCATTTTTCCCGCACATATCTGTGATTGGCCAATTTGAATTGTATCAACTTCAGTAAACCTGCATTGTCATGCTGCAGTTTGTATTCATTCCTATATATGCTATGGCTATTGCATTTCTAAGGTACTCGCTGTCATGGCTCAGTGGTTCTGTGCCTTGGACTATGGTGTATAGTATCCTGGGTTCAACCCGACCACTGCTTTTTACTTTTCATGACTGTCTAGACATGCTGTGGGGTGTGTCTGTGTGAAGGCAGTTTGATAATGGCTTGCTCAACGCCGTTAACCCGTTGGTTAGCTTTCGCTTGGCGGTGTGCAGTCCAGCGCCGCAAACGGCAGGTACGCTTGGTTTAAGCCTCATTTGGCTATTGGCACGCATATGCCACTTGAGCTCAATTAGGGGCATATATATTTAGCGGTGGTGAAACCACTGCTCGGGCTACAGGCACTCATTTTGCACCAGTTAAAACCAATGCTTATCTACGGGCACATACCTCACTCTGTTGAACTGTAGCTTAGCTAATGGGCAAGGCACATCTGGCAGTTTATATTAATTTCTTAGCTCACATTTATTCAATATAATGGGCTATTACATTGCATTTGCTATATATTCTGGTTTATGTAATGACACATATATGTGTCAGGACTTGTTTCCTGCTTATTTTAAGCGGAAAAAAAAATTTGTGTTGTGGGGCTCGAACCATGAATGCCTGCTCTGCAGCCGGGCATATCTACCGCTTCGGCTATTGCTTCCAGCTTATTTTGCATATTTAGTTCTTATATATGCTTTCCCATTGACTGCCAACTGTAGCTGTGTTAACGGGCACGCCAAGCATAACGAGCTTAACTCACGGTTAAACATCTTTACACTGAAAAAATTTAAAAAAAATATGACATGTTCATTTATATTTCTTTTATATGTTTATGGTCTGTAGGAGGGCATGTGTTGTGTTGTGTTTATTCCACGATTTCTGTGGACTCTGTTGTGGGTGTCTACTTTGGGCACTTGCACCCCAGACTTCTGGGCGGTCCGCTTGCAGGGTTCAGCTTCCACGGACACGCCTCTCTACTGTCTTAAGTATACACGGACCGTGTTAGACTTGGTGTGCATTCAGCATGCTCTCATGAATATGCAGAGCATGCTGACATCAATTGCGACTTATGGTAGCCTCCGTGGTAAGAGTTAGTAACTCTTTGCTACACGGAGGCTAAATCTGGAATCCTGGGGGGTGTCTCTATGATCGATGAAATAGTTAATACAGTAGACTATCAGTTGTTGGCAAAGGGCAAAATATTTTGTACTCTTCAGATTCATGAAAACCTGTAGAGCTTAAAGCAGATACTGGATTCAACTGCGATGTTATATCAGCACACATGTTTGCCAAAGTGAAAGGTGGTGAGAAACTTAATTCAGCAAAGTGTGCAAAACATGTTGCTTATGGTGGTGAAGAGATTTGAACTGATGGCGCAGTAGTTCTCATATGCCATTCTGCTGGGAATGGCTATGACTTGCAGTTTTATGTAGTCAAAAGACAAAGACAAACGATACATTCAGTCACTGTTAGACATGAAAGACAGTTTGATAATAGGACTGATTTCATTTAATAAGGAGGCCCACCATATACATCTGA
Source organism: Protopterus annectens (assembly GCF_019279795.1). Taxonomy (NCBI): domain Eukaryota; kingdom Metazoa; phylum Chordata; order Ceratodontiformes; family Protopteridae; genus Protopterus; species Protopterus annectens. Next base: position 5,063 of record NW_025054635.1, read on the forward strand.
GCAACCACAATAGTTTTAAACAAAATATTTTTTGTGAATATGCTATTTTCAAAGATGAGCCTGGCAAGCTACCAGTCACATATTGTATGAAAATAAAGCATGAAGTAAGTCCACTTGTCAGACAAGCAAGGAAGGTTCCAGTAGCAATGCAGAGTAAAGAAAAAACAGCACTAGACAAAATGGTGCCACTATTTTTTCAGTCTTAGATGCAAAAAGTTAGTTTTGGCAAATTTCACTGGATCACACATCTTCATTATTAACTACTTTCAATACACCATTTGGAAGGTACAGATTCTTGAGAATGCCATTTGTGATAAATTCTGCCAGTAAAGTATTTCAACAGTCCATGGAACCAAATTTTCAGGTTATCCATGTGCTATCATAATAGGTGACATTATTGTAGGGAGGAATGGTGAAGATGAACATGATAGAAACATGCACATGAAGTCAGTCTTAAACTGTATCCTCAAAAATGTAAATTCAAGCTGAGAGAAGTTACTTATGTGAGTCATTTGTTTACCAGTTCTGGCTTACAACCCGATCCGTCTAAGCAAGCTGCAATTCTTGAGATGCCAGTTCCAATGTCACATGTTTACATTTTCTTGGTATAGTCATATATTTAGGTAAATTCATCCCAGATGTGAGTGAAGTTTCAGCACCGTTATGTGAGTTGACATGCAAAAATGTAAAGTGGTCCTGGTTGGAACAACACCAAAAAGGATTTGATGTTCTGAAATAGAAAATTGCCAGTCCACCCAGTTTGAGATATTATGATGTTCATAAGCCAGTAGCTCTTTCATGTGATGCTTCAAAGTATGGTCTTTGTGCAGTATGTCTTCAAGAAGGCATAGCAGTAGACTATGCATCCAGAATTTTAACCCAAACTGAGATGCAGTATGCACAAATTGAAAAAAGAGCTTTTGACTGTAGTGTTTGTATGTTCGAAGTTCAATGATTATATTTATGCCAGTCTTTTCAAATAGAGACTGATCACCAACCTCTAGTGACAATTCTAAAAAAGCCAATACAGTCAGCCCAGCATGCTTGCAACACATGATGTTAAAATTGCAAAAGTACAATTTCAATATTGTTTATACAATAGGCAAATATTTATACCTTGCAGATGCTTTGTCAAGAGCACCTAAACAAACAACAGAACAGCATGATGATAAGAATGCAGACATTGAAGTCACAGAAATCAAACATTTTTCCTCATCACATCTTGATGAACTCAGAAATCACACAGCCTCAGACCTTATTCTTCAGAAGCTGACACATGTTTTCAATCAAGGGTGACCAGTGTCACAAACCAGTCTACCATTTGACAATCAGAGGTATTTTTGTTACCGAGATGAGCTCATGATGGAAGATAGAATCATCATGAAGGGCCTAAAGTAGTTATTTTTTCAATGTTACAACAGGAATATATCAAAATTTTACATCATGGACACCAGGGTATTGATTCTACCAAAAGAAAGACAAGAGGCATAGTATTTTGGCCTTCTATGTCAAAAGATATAGAGAAGGCCAAAAGGTCAAAAGACATAGAGGAGGAAACTCTAGCATGTTCTATTTGCAATGGTACTAAATCATACCAACAAAAAGAACCACTTCAGCTAAACCAGATTTCTGAACTATCATGGTCAACGGTTGCTACTGATATTTTCAAATGGAATGGTTATCATTATTTAGTGTTAGTAGACTCTTACTCAAATTGGTTTGAAATTGGCCTTCTTCCTAACTTAATATCCAGCACTGTCATTACAAAATTGAAGATACATTTTTCTCTGCATGGTAGTCCACACAAAGTTCTGTCTGATAATGGTACACAGTTTACCAGTCAGCAGTTCAAGAAATTTGTTGAGGCTTGGGACGTTGTCCATGTTGCTACTAGTCCTGAGTATCCCCAGTCCAATGGATTAGCTGAGCGAACAGTCCAAAGTGTAAAATATTTGTTAGAGAAATCTATGAGGGATGGTACCAATGATTTTCTTAATCTACTCAATCTCAAAAACATTCACCAAGATAACTTGCTTGGTTCACATGCTCAGAGATTAAATTCTAGACAGATAAGAAAAACTTTACTGATCAGTAAACAGCTATTGATTTCAAATGCAAAGAACAACAAATTGATGAAGACTCAACTTTTGAAGAAACGTCAGTCACAAAAGTTGTACTTTGACAAATCTAGCAAACCTTTTAGACCATTAAGACAAGGAGAGATAATAAGGATGCAGACATCCAAAGGTCATGTTTTGCGTGAAGCTGACAAGTACTCCTTCATGCATCTGCAGAGTTATCTGTTTTTTTCTCATTGCTAACTATATTTCTATGAAGATGATCTGTTTGCAGGTGCAAGTTATTAATCCTGAGCATTGTATGCTGATGGAAATGCAAACTTTAAAGGTACAAGGACAAGTAGTTCAGTAAAAAATAATGTTTGAAATTATTAGAGCTGAATAAGACATAGCAGCATTCCTAGCAGCCACAATACTTTAAAGCATTTATTAGAAAAGTCTATAATTTAGTTTTACTTAAGATCACCAGTGTACTTTTTAATGTTACAAGTTAATGTTTTCTGAAATATTACAAGCTGTTCTAGCAGGGGAAGAGAGATTAGAAAAGAACAGAAAATAATCAATGTAAGTGGGAGCACAGTATGTAACATGCACTTTAGCATGGGTAACCTTAAGTTTAGGTTATGTAATGTCTGTTGGTAGAGCTGTTGATTTGTGGCAACTGTTGCGACAACTGTTCCTATTTGGATGATTAAACTATTTTTTGAAGACATACATAGTTTTGTGTGTTTGCTCTAAACTAATAACTAGGTTATGGATGTGTTCTGAAAATGCATTTAGTTTTTTTTTTTATTTGAGAGTTTTAAGTAAAACAAAAAGTCTTGAAAAATAGGATCAGATGGAGAGGACAAGAAACAACTGTTTAAAAGATCAACCTGCCAAAAAATAGTGTGAGCATGTAACACAAAAGCTGGAATACATATTCATAAAAGCTGTCATGCACAATAGGTGGGAACAATAACTTCTTATCATAATGGTAGTAGTGTAGATAGGGTGGGGCAAGAGGGACAACTGTTCAGGTGCAAAGTATTGAGGGGCACAATCAGCCCTTCCAAATCACTCTTTTATGCAATACTGGCTGTTAAAAGTCAGTACTAAAAGCCAGTATTGCACTGTAGCATTCCATGTGTGCTCTAAACTGTAGCATCTGTATGCTACAGTGTAGCAAGCAGTTTTCTGCAGTTTAAAATTAAAAAAAAAGAAAATCTCTTTTCTTTATTTAAACTTGAGCACTGTAGGACTCTGTTCAGGCAGGG
>NW_025054636.1:0-9291 GCF_019279795.1 Protopterus annectens
TTAAAAGTGCTGCTTTCTAACAAGGGCAGTTTCATGTGGGGCCTGGTTTTTAAAAATTGCAGTTAGATTTAAATTTCACCGAACAGTTTAAATTCAATTAAAAGCCTAGGGAGAAAAGCTGGCCTACTAGGTACAAATTGTAGCCCTTTAGTAAATAATTCAAAAAAGTCTTTAGTGATATTCATGTCTGTGTAGTTGTATATGCTAAAACTGTCAAATGTGTGAACACTACACAAACCTTGTTCACTTGCAACCAGGGAGACCAGTATGTCATCATTATTGGGAGAATTGTTGTAACTCAACGTCTCTTGCCCCATGCATTCTGTTGATATTGATTTGATTTCACCTGTGGTCTGCCCTGGGGAAGTTGAAAACCCTGCTGCATATTGTTGGCACTTTTTTGCGCCAATCTCTCACTTCTCCTAGGCTGTATGTATAGCAGTACCCACAAAGTAGTACTGAGAGCTCCTCACTGGCTAGGCGCGTGGCGACGTAAAACGATGCAAATTGAAAATGTCCCAGAATGTACCACAGGAGTATAGCCAACATGACATGCAAAGGACGTGACGTACAAACCATCACCGTATGTATGGCGCCGACATGTTAATTCCAATACGATATATCGGCAACGTTACGCAGCAATAGTTATGTACCGTGGAAATACGCATGTGCTACCCCGGCACCGATTGTGGACACGTATCGTCTCCGTAAAACACCGCTGTGTGTTCTACGAGTGTTAATAAGCAATACGCCACCCGAATAGGTGGCAACCGTAGCATGCAGGCCGTCCCAACTACAGGACCACAATGACCGTAAATATCCGTGGATAAAATGCCAAGGGATAGTCGGCACGTGCGAACGCAGCTGCAGATATACTACTAACGATGTGACGGAGGAATACATGCAGGAGAAGCACACAGGCAGGCGGTACCGACTAGCAGACGACATCAACAAAACTTGGCTACACTCCTAGAACAACAGACAGGTAACTTGTAACTCCCCAGGTAGGGATGGAGCACACACAGAAGCATACCGTATGTGTACAAAATGCAAGTGCCCACAACCTGTACCACACCCACAGCCGCTGAAGTATACCCCATCGCACATATCAAAGGGATACAAACCGAAATAGCAGCAAAACATACAGGCAGTTAATGACAGTGGCATACCCGCCTTAACATCCCGCGTGGAACCACTATCAGCAGTGTAATGCATACCTGCATCCATTGTGTACAGGAATACAAGAGCTATGTTACACATCAGAATGCAAAACGCCACTCGACAGACGGTAGGCAGGACACTGACACCCACATGTGGAACATAATACCATACCCAACACACACAACAATCCAAGCGCTAACACCACAGCCAAATGTACCTGACGCCACACACCAGCGGTTGTAGTCACACATAATATAACACAATACATACCATCCCCACGAAGGTAGTGCAGATAACCAACGCCCAGACGATGAATGAACCATGTGGCCTAGTCTCAAGACGAGGTACCGTGACATTTAATGGAGGGAGATGCACAGGTGATATGCAGCTATAAGTACACACCGAGGAACAGCTATTGATGTGATGAACCCATGCCGCGGGTGATGTACGGATATAAGGAAGACTCGCAGGATAGACAAACTGTATGTTCAAACCGAACAAAGACATAAAACCTACAAGAGCCGCTCACTTGTCAGTAGCGAGACACAATAAACGGAATCACGATGAAAGCAATACAGGAAAAGGTATGTAGAACCCACTTGAGATGTACTGGTGTGTAACGATGATATGTATAGGACTTAATCGGCACTGTATGTGAATCGGTGGCATCAGTAAAGATACCTGTCCATAAAGGAGAGAGTGGTGAAAGGGGGTTATGTAGTGTTAACCTGCTGAGTATAACAACCACTGTGGACACCGTAATTGCACAGCAGTGGGACATCAGCATGTACACAGCTGGGATAGCCAGAGTTTTGCCATCGATTTAAAACACAGAACAATGCCACCACCACACGCTGATGCTGGCAGTGGATGTCCAACTATGAAGTGCCGTTACAGCAGGATAGGACATGTATGTATAGTGTCACAGCAATACATGTGTATGGGCAGATATTGTCGCATGTCATACGTAATGTGTGCACGACGCACGTATGCCTCGCAGTAGGGGTGACCGTCAGTGTCGAAGTATGTATAATGTAAAGCTACTCATGATGGATACATTCAGACATTATACACAGTATCACAGGCATAGCATGCATGATGATGGACGTATGGCCTAGTGTTATGTACAAGGTTAACAGGATATGTATGGCCTGCAGATATGGGACAGAGCAGTATCAGAATAGCCACCCAAAATGAAGGGAACATCATAGTAACCATGTCCAAGCTATCTGTGGTAGCAGGTGCAATGTGTTTAACAATGATGTCTGGCAGGTCCATGTGTAAACACATGTGCAATGTACACAGTGGGTGCGGCTACACTTCATGGTACTGTCCACTGGACAGCAAAAGGTGGATGTCAAACTGCATGTCTACACAGTACTGTATGTTGTGGTGGTCGCATGTGTATGTGTGTCACCCTATCAGCAAGGGAGCTATCACATGACCAGTGCCACAGTGTGTCCCTGTGGGATGTGCACAGGACCTATGTTCTACAGCATGGTGTGTGTCAGTCTGTGTAGGTAAACAGAAGCCCAGGCTAAGCAACAATGGCTTGTGTGCACATATGCATGACCGTTTATTCACCCTGCCCACTGCAAACGCCACGTAAAGGAGTACATGCATCAGTGTCACGGAGGACATGGCCCATGGCAGAGTACATGACACCACTGTGTAAGTGGTAGGCGCAGATGAAGCAGTTGGTGATGTGTTCCCTGTCTGTCATCTGCATATGTAAACTGGTTCTGAGCCTGAGTATACATCGCGGCATGACTATACTGTGACATGGAAAGTTGCATTAAGCATTGTGGAAGGCACACCACTTAATGTGTTATAGTAACCCTGCCCTGTGTAGATGTGTGTATGGCACAAGTACAAAGGCTACTAATGTCCCAGCAACACACATAGTCCCAGATATGTGGCCCTGCAGATGTGTACCCACGCCACAGTGGAATATGGCAAACCACAGCACCATGTGGGGCATAAAAGTGCGATACAGCAACTACATGTACAATGTGATATGCATGTATAGGGACAGTATCCACATGATACCCAGTGGATGACTGTCGCTATGCAAAGTGATGTGTATGCACCATCTGTGATGTATCTGACACAATGACATCTACACGATATATCTGCCACACCAACACCTGTATGGTTGTTAGCAGTATGAGCTGGTGGAGCTAGTATGCTGCCAGGTATGTAGATGTGGGACATGTAGACATGGACATTACTCGTGACAGCATGTTGTGTGTAATGTAAGCAAATAGTGAACATGAGGGGACACATGACTGAGGACTGTAATGCCACATGTACATTACATGTCTTAGGTAGCATTGATATGCTTTGCACCACTGTGTGACCTGGGTCCAGGAGTCACATAGCCTAACAGCCCTGAGACACAGGGTATGGATAGATGATGGTGGATGTGTACATTGCCAAATACCAGAATGTGGAATGGTGCTGAAGGGCAATGTAGGGGATAATATCGTCTGATCTGTTACCCTCTGTACTACACCAACCACCCATGCAATGTAGGCGACAGGTGGCCATCATGTGGATGTGGTGTGCTGTGGCACACAGATGCTCCAACAAGGGTGCCAGTAAAGGCATGGAAGTCGCTCAATGGAGTGTGTGAAGCATGTATGTGAGGATGTGCCCCAGTGCCATACCGAATGGTGCAGTCATGTATGTATGAATGCAGTCCCAGACGCAGCAATGCACTACCACCCATGTGTAGTGTGATAGATGCAGTGGTGTGGTGGTCAAGGTACACAACGGCCCATGAATGGGCTAGCAGTTAATTCAGTGGGCTGCTTGCGAGACACATAACAAATCCAGTTTGGCCGGGATAGAACAGCTATGGAGATTGGAGGTGACATTGGGACAGTGTCCGGAGGGACATAATGTGTGCATGGCAGTACCATGTATGTGTCCACAGGGACAATGCGATGTCCATGTATGGATTGGAACCCTGTAGTGTGAGTGAGGAAGTGTATATTATTGGTAGGTATCCCATTGGCTGGCATGTTGCCAACAACATCTCTATGCGGCAATGCCTGGGTGACTGTCGTATGCTTTACATTGAATGTGGATGTAGCCAAACAACACAGACATACCACCACACTGCGTGAGGGCCACACTGCAAAGTACATGGTGGTCATGTGTGGTGAGTAGCTAGCTGTGGAGTATGTGATGGAGCACGAGGACACCATGACTGTCAAGTGATGCACCACACACATTTGAACATACCCACCGTGCAACAGCCTGCACATGCTTCATACAGCACATGTGCATGGAAACATGCATACCACCGCGTGGCATCTGTGAAAAGGCCAGTACCACCATGTCTCTGTGTGGAATAGCATGGTCCCTACCAGTGCGCATACGTAGCGGAAGTGCATTGTGATAAGGTGTCAGCATAGTCATGTATACTGTCCGTCTGGGCCGGGTGCCATGCCATTAACTACCCCACGGCCAGCAGATGTTGAGTAGTACCTGCGGCTGTTGAGCACATGTACCATGTATGCTGCAATGGGTGTGTGTCCAGAAGGTGTGGCTAGCAGGACGCAAAGCATATATGTTCATCAACCAGAGGGGATGTCTGCTTAGGTATAGCAACTTATCAGACACATGGAGGTATGGTGCATGCCAAGGGTAGTGTAGGTGATGGTATGTCTGTGTAATGTGTCACCCAGCCTATGTGTAGTGCATGGCCAAGCATGTGTGGGCAATACATGTGGGAGTCCATACTAGGGAAGCGCGTGTTGCATGTCAGCACATGGCAGTAGCAACTGTCCGAGGTGCAATGTACAGTATGATAACACAGCCAGCATGTAACCTGTGGTGTACAGTGTACTCACCGTCCACGTGTCACAATGTGTCTAGTGGTCACAAAACATGGGTATCTGAACATGGAGTACCTATGATGCATTTGTCTTAGAAAACATACAGTATGTGTGTAAATCACTGTGTGTGATGTGGGATCCACTCACCTGTGTGTTGCAGTCCAGGTATGTGCCTGGGAGGTATGATCTGTGTACAATCTGGACCGGCAGGTGTGCTCTGTAGAGCATGGAGGCAGTGTCCCAGGCACCGCAGATTAATGTCAGGCATGCCTTACTGTGTGCAGTGCATGTGTACAGCACAGTGGGGGTGCAAGCATTGTCACACATCACTGCATGCCGTGGCTCGCCTGTGACAGCCCTGCTGGCGGACACATTACGTGACACTGCTGCAGAGGCAGCATAGCATGTGAAGATGGACATGTGGGCCCCACACACCCTAGGCAGATGTCCGCGGGTCATGTGTGCCACAGTACCGTGTGGTTGACCATGACCGTCATACTGGATCAATACCACTATGCCTCGCATACAAGGTACACAGTATGATCATAGTCAACAGTCGCAGTGACAGAGTAGGCAAATGTACAGTATCCCTGTGTGCAAAAGACCACTTTTCGCCTACTGTTCACATCGCCGCTAGACACACACCCAGAGGGTGAATACACCATTGAGCCATCTGATGTCCCATTCCACGTGAGCCTGTACAATGTCATCACAGGGTGGTCACAATAGCATGTGGTAAGACAGACATGTTGTACCAGGTGATGTGTCATGTATTGCACATATGTTGACTTGCACAGCCATCGGCTCACATGTCTGGTAAGCATACCGATTTGCATGATGCATACTGTTACATGATGTGTGGAACTGCACTGTGAGCACTACCAACAGGGACATCTGACACAGGTGTGTTGTGAATGGTGTAAACCCATGTTCATTGCACAGGATTACACACTGCGCTGTTGGCAGCCATGCTGGTGGCTACCAGTGGTGCATGCAGTGGTCATGCTGGCATTATTACGCGCGCTACAGTGTTCATGCAGGCATGTCTCATCCTTGTGGATGATGTGTTGCTATGTGAAGGTAGGTGTGTGTTGTGAATGTTACACATCCAGATGAGCACCATCTGGTGCAGTCATGGTCGTCGACAGCATCACACACATCCACAGCAGTCGGGGAACCCCTGTCCTGAGAATGTGTGTCAGTCACCCTCGTGCTGTGACATATGTGCACATGACAAAACACCTCCAACTGTCATCTAGGTTGGCTATGTGATGGCGAGGGAATGTGCCGTGATAATGTACAATGCTGGTAGCCCAATGAAGCACGCGTGGAATCAGACACAGTACGCCATGGCTGCTGAAGGCGTAAAACCATGCACAACAAATGACTGGTTCTGACAGACACAAACAATGCGCTTGACGCGGAAAGTTGAACATGTGCACATGAGAACTCCCAATGAGGTATGTTGCACATATCGATGTACAACTGTCATCTATGGCCATGAAGCTTGTGGGTGCAGGCACATACCCCACAGGCAGAACCACATGATGCAGGTAGGGGGGCATTGCAGGTGCACATGTGATGGTTGTTGTACCGCCACACAACCTGCAGCTGGCCATGTAGGGGTAGTAGTGGCATGTGACTGATGGACATGCCTGTACGTTTTGGACCATGTCCCACAGGAGATGTGTTATGTGGCTGTACAACATGTGATGTGCCAACATCAAGCTGTGCAGTGTATGGCCGCCAGTGTACCTGTATGATGTGTTCTGTGATGGGTGCAAAGGCACATAGTACTGCATTGCTGCACGCCAACAAGCCCCACACAGGTGCATAGCCTGAACATACAATACAAAGAGGGTGTGGGATGATAGCAAACTCACAAGAGGAGATGGGTACAGGTGGCAACTCCACTACCACGAATCCATTAGGTATGTGTGTGCATGTGTATGACACAGTAGCACCTGAGAAGCTAGCAGTTACACAGCAGTACAGGGTTGCATGCATATATGTTCAACAATAGCCCTGTGTGTCCTGCACCACTGTGCCCGTGGATAGACAGACACCAACACAATATTGCAGATATGAAGTATGTGCACAGCACATAAACGATGACTACTGTAGAACAGCAGGCAGACTGTGTGTATTACATGTGCACAGCACTTCCGTGCCTGTAGCCACACTCGCCAAACACGTTGTGTGCCGAACCACACCAATAGTCCAGGCCGGTTGCCAAAGCTGGGCGCGGCATGCATCTGTGTATGTAAGCCTGTGAATGTCTCCGGCGTAGCGGTATAGCTGTGTCACTGTTCTTCACAACATAATGAATGGTCAGACAAAAGATGGGTGCCGGCGTGTATGGTCAGACGACGACACCATCAGGGTGCCCCTGCTATGTAGTCCCTGTCCCCATACATGGATACCTATGCTGTGCCCAACATCACGCTTCCAGAGGGAGGGATGGCGGTGTAGCAATTAGCAGACATGGGGGTGGCAGCAGGCACTGGATGTATATATGTGGTACCCACGCTGTCCAGGTAACCATCCATGCACGACAGCAGTGTGGCCACACAGCACTGTGTAGATCAACATCGCAGCACACAGCACCCGTCAGGGTTATTAGTGTATGCATGGGTGTGATACCCGTACGCACCAGACACACCCCACCAAGCAGCCGCGGCAGCCTACCTTGCATAAGGCCAGTGTCCACACCATGGTGATAGACATGTAATGTCCAACACACATAACAATGACATATGGAATGGCCAGCCACCCCTGCCAATATCATTACCCCAGGTGATCGCTATCCAGTGCCATGTGGCATACCAGTTATACCATGCAGCCCCGCCAGCAAGGTTGCATGCTATCACAGTCCCACATGGTGCGATGGCCAACAGGCACTGTCACTATCAACCATACACAGCAGTAATGTTACGTGATGCACCCTGCATGCTACAGGTGCTGTGTGCCGCTGTGGACAAAGTGCGTGTGTACATGCTATGCATGACCTTTCCTGCTAATGTGGCATGGTTACACATTGTCCCCATGTGTACTGCTATGTGCAACACAGGTGAGCCGTGAAAGGCCAACACCCATACAGTGCTGTGGATGTATTACGGCACAACACATGCATGCAGGTGTCCGCGTGTATGTGCACAGTGCCACTGCTGATGTTCACGGCTATCGCACGTGATGTCTGGCTGACACATAGACAGCATCCAGGTGAACAGTAGAACTGTTGTCAGCTGGGGCGGGGACCGCTGCGCCAACTGATATGGACACAGGTGTAGACAGGCACACATGTCCACAGCAGGCTAACATCGGGCCGCGTGGCGTGTGGATGAGGTGACACACAGATATGAAATGACACGACTGCTCAATGGTGAAGGCAACACATTGGCTGTATCGCCATGATGCCTGCAGAGATTACTGTGCAGATGTTGTACACGTTACAGCAATGTATTCTCAGCAGTATGTCAGAAACAGCAGTGTAAATGTGACCTGCCACCATCGTTATGTTCACAGATAATGCCATGCGTTCCCCGGCCGCTCGCCTTTAATGACAAGAAGACGAGGTGATCATACCATTGCTATGATAATTATGACATCTTATTTAGCCATGTGCCACTGCAGGCACAACAACGGAGGAGATAAGGCAGGATATGCGCAGGAGGGTGAACAGCCTGGGCGCCACAACCGCACATATCAACAGAGATCCGCAGGCACTGCACAGACCTAATCCGCATGCGAGACAGCGTGCCGCTGTAATCACCAGACAACAAGGTGGGACAGGTGGTGGGCTACCAACCGCCCCTACCACAGCCACACAGAGGAGCTCTGGCCAGTCTGGGGACACCTATGGAACAACGACGCTGAAACTTTTGCTGGCCCATCGGGAGGTGTGGGTGTTTCAAACAATGAGCTCGAGGATGCCTGTAAGTCAGTGTTGCATGTTCAGCGACAAGCGACGAGGAGTGGGTGTTATAGCACAATACATAATATAGCAACACATGCCAGTATATGGTCATTGCGATGCATACTAAGCATGCTATGTTGTGTATGCACACATGTGCAGAGCACAGCATGCAGGTGCATGATGACATGCAGAATGCTTACTGTGGCGATATAGTAATGGATAATGTATACCCTTGTGTCATCCCTATACAGGTACGCCTGGCGGTTACAAAGACAAGGGTCTGGGTCACAGGTAAGTCTGTTGCTGTAAAAGGCATGATACGGTATTGATATTCCCCATGTGCCAGGTGACATACATGTGCCCCAGGGT
>NW_025054637.1:0-7938 GCF_019279795.1 Protopterus annectens
ATAGTGTGAGCATGTCATGAGGCACTAATACAATGTACAATCAACTACCATGTTGCACCTAGGTGGGTCACACAGGTACTCAACACACAACTGACAGTGCCACACTCTATATATCTAACCAGTTTTGCACAGCATCAATCACAACAGTATGTAATACTACACTAAGTACATGGCACACTGTGCACAATGCTACCCAACACAGGAGGTATATCATGCTACTGCATCATGATAAGTGTTATCCATTGCAATGATTGTGAAGTCCAGTGACAGACTCAGTAGTGTACCACAGTAGTTATTGGTGGCAGAACCCTGCCTAACACATGTGCTCATTGATGAATATGGCTGGCATACTGCTGTACTACACTGTACATGTTTCCGGATACACACCTATATCCTGTAACACACATGTGACCAAGGCCATGGTACATGTATACACACACACACACACACTACACACAACATGCACACCGGACACAATTATGGTGACACAGGTGACCCTTACCTATGTACCTTCCAGTGCTGTGTGGAAGTAGTTAAGTGACCCTTTGCCTGTGGTATGTAATTTTTGAGGACTACAGGGGACACATGGAACAGTGGTACCAATCAGTGAGGACGTGGACCATACTGTGCTGTTTAGGCATACAGCCACAGGTACTATCACAGTTCATACAGGGGCTAGAGTCACCAGCAGTAGCACTCAATAAGCATGCATGTACTGCTTTGGCATACAGTGGGCACCATAGTCAACAACAAGGGGCTATGTCAGAACATATGGCATACAGCTTTGTCAGCCTAGCAATTGTATACACTGCTTTTGCTGGGATCATGGCTAGGACACATACTACCATGTCAAATACAGTTTCACACTATGCTAGCACACATAAACCTAACTCTGACACATTCACCGACACATGCACCATCACAATCAGTCAAGCTCACATAGCACTTCTGGTTACAGGTACATGTGGGTGTGTATCACCTCATAGGTAGGTATGAGGCTATTGGCCCTAGGGCCTATGGAAGCCAAGATATACGATACCCTGGCCTGTGACACACAGGTCATTGCATGTCGGGTGGCCCTGTCAAGCAGTGTCACAGAGGTGAATGCCTGGCTATAATCACTATCTCCCATACAATCTTCGAGATCAAATAAGATGACTGCTGATTGGGAACTGTGTTTGCTATGGACAGTTGGTTTGTTCCAGGGTATGGGATGTCTCTGTGATGGGAACCTATCCCTCCAGCATGTGGTCAGATTGTTTGGGTTCCTAGAGTGTGTAGCACATAGGGATTTTGATCTGATTACGTGTGGCATGTCCAACAGCTGTTGTTGTTACATAGCTTAGTATGTCAGGCAATCATCACCACTGGGTAGGTGGTATGCCACACAGTGTAGTTGTGGGTTTGTGGTATCGTCTGCCTAGTGCATCTGTTTGGGGCTGGTATTACTCTTTGTGAGGTATATCTTTGTCGCTTCCTGTAGGTCTGGATGTCTTGTGAGGTACTTACCACATGGGGCAGTATACCCTGTAATGGGCTTTATGTGTGATGGGTTGAAGGGAACACTGACCTATATTTTCCTGGATGATACACCTTTTGTGATGAGGTGTGGCAGGTAGACAGATTTCATGACTAGTGTGTCACTGTGATAATCAGGGGAGCTACAGTCCACTGTGTCCCATGGTCTCTTATCAACTTCAGGTATTAGGTAGACTACCACCTATGTCTGGTTCATGTGTCGAGCTTTTCCGTAGGTTGCCACAGCAGATGTCTACATTGAATGGGGTCCAGCTTTGTCAACTACCATCTGTCACAGTAATTGTGACCCTGTCTCTCTTCATCTTCTATATATTATATATATATATATATATTATATATATATATATATATATATATATATATATATATTATATATATATATATATATATATATATATATATATATATATATATATATATGTATACATATATGTATCTGTTACATATGTCTATACACGTATACACAACCACACATTGGTGTACCTAGTGGTATCCATATAGGCACATACATGGTCCACCTTTCATGGTGAGAATGTCACGTATGCGAAGGACGCGAGGTATAATGTTATGTACTCATATTCCAGAGCATTGTGCAGAATGCATTTGAGGTGTACATAGAACTCATAGCTTTAGCAGGCCTCACTGGCTGCAACATTGCAAGACTGACATCTCATACCCACTGCATTTAACCACAGTTCATATACCAGCACTGTATGCTGACTTGTTTGCCACACACTACAACCTACAGTGGAGTATGCACAGAACAGCCTTCAACAACATTTGTATGTCCACCCTTCACATACAGTTGCAGTATGTCCCTTGCTCTATGCACATGTACAGATGCTACTATCTGTGACACAGACAGATCTCTCCATATGTGTGTGCCATACACACACAAGGTCCACACTGTTCTGTGTCCATGGACCCACAGCTGACCTGCTGAGCCCTGCTGCAACATGAACAGGTGTCACATGTGAGCACCCAGTTATATTACAGTGTGTATGTACAGCTGACACTACTTCTTTGCCATACTAGCCTGGTACAGCTGTTGCCAATACTAACCTACATGTTGATATGACTATCATGCATTTGTTACCCTGTCACATCCATGGTTTTAGTGCTGTATGCGCTATACCCCCAAACAGACATTGTACACACTACTGTACAGGACACAGATGACATGGTTCAGATGTTTGACATTTAATGCTGTGCTACATATGTCACACTTGTGTCCCATTGCACTCAGCTACACACTATAATGTCCATGGCAGTATAATTGCAAGGCATCTGTGTATAGACACATACTGCTGCCACATATTGATGTTCAAACTATGTAGCGTAGTCTTTAAAAACATCTACTACATGCCAGTAAATACATATCTGTTACGTACCTTTCCTTTGTATGTGTTTGTAGTTCCCTCATTGCTGTGTCTTCAGCTTAGGTTGACAGTTTTCTTTTTTTTTGTTTTTTTTGTTTTAGATATTTAATTTTTCCACTGGTGTGGGTGGGGTTGTGTGTCCCTCTCTTTGTCTTTGTCTCGGTCTGTCTCTGTCTCTGTGTCTGTCTCTGTGTCTGTCTCTGTCTCTCTCTCACTCTGCAGCTGCAATGTGATGATTGCATGTGTGGCCAGCAAGTACAGCCTGCTTATATAGGTATCTGCACATGTGCATGTGATGGCCTCTGCACCAATTGGTGTCCGCCATTTGGTGATTGCATGCAGCCTGCTGTGTGGTAATTGCAGTATTCACTGTCATAGCAACCCAATGCTATAAATTGCTCTGTAAGGTAGGTGTAGCCCTTTCAGCTTTCCAGAGTGGGGCCCATGCTTCTTTGCTGTGGAGACCGATGTGTAAGTCAGAAGGTTGGTATGGTTCTTATATCTGACGCTAGGGGTGTAGCCAGTGATATTTATGTTGTAGTCTGACCTGGGTGTTGCCACTTCCACTACACAGTTGTCAGTGTAAAATTGTACTCACCCCTACATTTGCTAACACAAGATACATGGGGGTATGTAGTTTCTTCACTACTGCTACAATTTACTGCCATACATAAGTAGTTATTGGGATGTATTATTTTGGCACATGAACAGTTTGTGAACTGGTATACTGTGATCATTTATTCACACACTCAGCTGTGTGGGGGTTGTGTAGTGCTGCTGTAACAGTATTTACTGCTAGAATGTCTGGTTCTGTTATCACAGTCATGTAATGCAATTCCACAACAACTGCTGGTATAGTTCCACAGGACAGGTTTTGTGTTATGGCATTCCTACCTTTACTTTATATTCACACATTCTGGTACATGATATATATTTTTCAGCAACATCTTACTGTACACATCGCACTCATGTAATGCAGTTTCACAACAAGTACTGGTACGGATCCACAGAACAAGCTTTGTTTTATGGCCTTCCTATTTTTCCTTGACATTCACTCATTGTAATGCATGATATATTTATTTCAGCAGCCGGTTATTGTATATCTGCTGTGGCTTAGTGGTACTTCATGCAGTCTAGTGTGTCCAAGGTCTGGGCTTCAAGACTGACAGAGGTGTTTTATTTTGCTGCTGAGCAGAACAAGGGCCCTGACATACAGAGTGATTAAGGCACTTTTAAGCAGTTGTAAGTGGGTTTAGGTGGACTTAGCTGCGCACACATGTGCATCTCAAACCCGCTTACTTCTGCTTAAAAGTGCTTACTCCCGCTAACCCATGTGCTAATTTCTTTGAAAGAAAAGAAAATGGGGAGATAGGAAAGTGGTGAAAAAGAGGGCACAAAGAGGGAAGGACAGTAGGGAAACAAGCTCGGGATGTGCAGGACGGGTGTAGGGAAGGTCCATAGTTGCCCATTTCTTTACCAGCAACAGCTGTGCATATGATGCTAATTTGGAGTGATATTTGGAACCTTCCACCCCTGAGAGAGGGGTGAGGACAACAAAGTATGTTGTACTGCCAATTGTAATTATCTGTTTACGTGTCCAGCGGACATGTGTGCGAAATGGGCAGCTATGTATGGGGCGTAATTTTTTTGCGGGTACAGATTGCCCTTTTTTTTCCAGGTGAGAGTGGAATGTGAGGTAGGGAAGTAGGTATATTTGGGGAGGTAGGTTGGGTAGGTATACAGACAAGACAAACAAGATGCATACAGGGGCGGAGTATGACACATAGGGTAGGTGAACACAATTGACGGGGACGGATGTTTGGAAATCGCAAGCCCATGAGCCCACAGATGGTAACAGTGGGACTGAGATCCCCACCCATGGGCAGTCTCCACTGCACCTTCACAGCCCCGGGGGTGGCTGTGCTGGGGGCTGCGTAGGACGGGCAGGCTCACCCGAGATACACGCCACTCTCGCCTCGAGCTGGCGTAGGGGATCAGCGACTAAATGCTGGATCTCCCTATGCACCACAACCCAGACCCATCGGAGGGTGACATGTGGCCCTTCTCCACCCATGCTTGCAGGGGGGGCGAGCCCCATCCCCTGCAGCTCTTCCTCCTGAAGGTGGCACAGGACCAACGGAGGAGGGTGGCACGGGCTGGGCACCAGACCTGCTGGTGCCAGGTGCAATCACCAGCTGAGGAGGGAGAGGTGGGTCCGCTGGGACCGGCCTTCACATACCTTCTGTGTGTTTAGATGTGTTAATTTACAACATAGACAACAACATTCCAGATTAGTTGTAACAGCATGCAGTAATATTCCCATTAATCCAACACACCAGGGTTCCAACAATTGAACAGCAAGCATAACACATGCATATATTGAACAACAGTCGACATTACAACGGCATGCAGGGATGACTGGTGGCAACAGGCCACCAAGATTGTGGTGTTTGAACAGGGTACATGCATCACAGTACATGCAATTATTTATAGAACAATAGGACATATGGCCCAACAAATGTTTTCAGGTTACACATACCCATTGCGGTGTGGAATTGCATTGTTTATGCACATAGATTAGGGTGTAGAAAGAAACCTCCATTAACATCTTATAAGTACTTTTACACTTCACTACATTACTATTGACTGCAGGTGTATATCCCCTACATGTATTATTACACTAGGCAACTTGCATTAGACTGTGTAATGGTTTTGGATAGTTCATTATAGACCTGACCTAAATCTGACATACTAACTGTCCAGGTTGCAGATGTTACTGCTACATACTTATGTAGTCTATTTATATTTCAATATCTACATATCTGGATGTGTTCACGTAACATTTTCAGTTACATTTCTACTGAACCCTACATTTCATGTAGCACACTCACTTTTCTGGATAACACCTTGACATGCTACTCATGTGCCAGAATTACCTATGCATTCCAGCCATTTAGCTACTGTTGGGGACTGTTATATGCTTCACAGCTACTCGCACGTCCTTCATCCACTTCATATGGGACTGCACAACCATGGGTTGACGGCACTTATAACTACAGTACTATTTATTTGATGCAAGGGTACAACAACATTTCAATGTGGGTGACACAGACACACTACAAGTATTATACCTTTATTAATTACATTGCACACTCATTTCTACAGGCTCTCTCCTTTATTTGTCATTACAGTGCATACGGGAGACCTATTCAGGACATAATATACCTGTATTGATAGGTTATAACACTCTTTTTCAGGCTCACTCACTCATTGCTTTGGCAATTACATGCAGAAGTTATTCAGACTTATTTTACCTTTATATGAGTTTACCACGCACTCTATTCCTGGATCTCTGACTTATGTTTGGCTTCATAACAATACAGAGCCCAGAGTTATTCTGGTGATTCTGCCATTATTAGGCTGCAACTTACATTTTACCTTTGTGCTTTCTGACATTTATTTTTTCACTTTTTATTGATGGGTTACTACACTCTATTCTGGCTCTATGACTTATATTTGTATGACAGTACATGCAGAGGGATTTGTTCAGGGTATAAATGTTGTAACTACTTCCTGGCTACTAGCACTTCCTTCATCACTTTATATGGGAACTGCACAACTGGTTTGAGCTCACCAATACAACAGTTCAATTCATTCCTTACGAAAATTTCTTCTACATTTCAAAGTGGTAACACATGGAGACACAGCATTTATATGCCTTTGTATTAATTACATTGAACAGTCTTTTCTGCGAACTCTCCTTTATTTGCGCAGTGCATACGGATGACCTATTCAGGACATATTATGCAGCATTGATGGGTTACAACACTCATTTTCGATCACTCGCTTGTTTTTTGACGGTACGTGCAGAGATACTATCCCTTACTTATTTTACCTTTTACTAATGGGTTACTACATTCTGTTGTTACCAGCTCTCTGACTTATGTTGTGTAACAGTACATGCGGTGTTATTCAGAACAATTGATATCTGTATTGTTAGGCTACAACACATTTTCATGCTTTCGACATTTTATTATATAACAATACATGCAGTATATTACTAACCTGGTGGCGCAGCCTTGGCAACCGCCCTCTGCAAGCCTGCTGATTGAGTGGCACGAACACCCCCTGCTGCTGTAAGGCGTGAAGGGATAATGAGACATATCTATCCATTTCTGTGGGCTTGCGCGCGCCTGCACATACTGCATTCCCACGGCTACCTGCATCAGTACTGGGGCATCATGCATCCGATGGGCTTCCTGGATCCACTGGTTCGTGGGTCCTACTTCCGTCTCCTCGGGTCTGCATGGTGGTGATGGACCTGCTCACCAGTCTTGGGATGCCTGTGGCACTGAGCAAAGTCACTTGAGCCAACAGTTCCAAGCCTCTGCCTTGTACTCTGTTCCTTGGAACTGGCCCTGCAGTCGAGACTCATGATAGTGGATGAGGGAGCCAAAACCATGTATTTTTGGCTCTCGATGCCCCAGCGTTGCGCTTTCGGGCGACGCTACCTCTCAACACCAAACATTCTAACTGCAGATGCGAGCCACAATCAGTGTAATAAGTATTCCGCCTATGGGGAACCGTATACACGCATTTCCCATGCTTTTTGTGATTGGCCGGCTTTTGAACTTTTGGCTGACTGCAGACTTGCTTAGCAATAGTTAATATACCATTTGCATAAGTATACTGTATGTTAACAGTGGATATTATCCTAAGCGCTGTCACTTATTGTAGTTCAGTACTTTGATTATGAGTGCCTGTATATGTCCCCGAGGTTGAACCTTGTCATTACTTTTTTATTTTATACTGTCCAGGCAGGAGGCGGCCTGGGGTGTGGCAGTGTTGTAGCTTTTGCTCCTATGTTGCTCAGTGCCCCACGTTGCCCTCGCTCACGTTGCCCTGCACTGGTTATGCTGCGCAGCTCCAAACTTATTGCCTGGTATAGCTGCTTAACTCTGGGCAACTATATTGGCTGGGTAAGTGCTGCAGGGCATATATTGCTGGTACTGCATTGGGC
>NW_025054638.1:0-10339 GCF_019279795.1 Protopterus annectens
AGTCCAGCTGAAAAAATAAATGGTAATAAATAAATTTAAGCTTGTTTTCGCACCTTTCTGTTAGAAGTGGTATAGACTATTTGTAGGCTTCTAGGCTAAAGCCCATTTGGAGGGAAGCCTTCTAAGCTTAGTTTCTTTCCTTATAACTAGCCAGTTTTCCTAGTTTCAGCACTCAAATCTGTTTCTTTGATCTCAGTACTTGTTCAGGAAAAAAAAAAAAAATTTTTCATCTGCTTTTACTGTACTTGTGTTTCTACCTACTTTTTTTTTACTTTTTGCATCATCTTAAAGAGGTAATCAATTGGCATTTATTACTGCTTGGTGTATCATTCCTAAGCCTTTGGTTTCTTAAACTCTTGGGCTTGGGACCAGTTGTTTTGCACTGAGGAGGGTTTGTAGTCTGCACTGTAGTGATAAGAACAATTGGTAGCTTATCCTTCTAGGTTAGGAACTGCTGATTGAGGGGCTCAGTGTCTGTTATTCTAAAAAGTGTATTAATTCTGGTTTTAAGCACTTGGGCTTTCCAGGCCAATTATTTTTACATTAAGAGGGTTTGTGTGGTCTGCTGCACTCTTGTGGGAGGAGGGCTGGACTCTGCCCTTTACAGAGCTAAGATTTCTGGTTGAGAGAAGCACTAGTGCATGCATATCTACACTGCTTCGCCTTACTGAAGTTGGTGCACCTTGTTTGCTTGTGGCATAGGCTGGATTCCGGGCCTGCTGGATCTAGCTTTGTTTGTGTAACTTGAGCACTAATCAGGCATTCTCTCTAAAGAGTATTCAATTGTATTTATTATTACTGCTTGGTAGTAACTTGATTAAAGAGATGTAGCTATCATTCTAAGTCTTTTGGATTAAGCACTTGGGCTTCAGACCAGTTGTTTTACATTAGGAAGGTTTGTGGCATGCACTGTGGTGGCAGGACAGGTAGCTTTCATCCTTCTAAGTTGGGAACTGCTGATTGAGAGCCCAGTGTCTGTTATTCTTAAAGTGTATTAGTTCTGGTTTTAAGCACTTGGGCTACAGGCCAGTTATTTTACATTAAGAGGTTTGTGGTCTGCACTCTTGTGGGAGAAGAGGCTGGACTCTGCCCTTCCACAGAGCTGGGAATTTCTGGTTAAAGGTTTATAGTGCCTGAATATTTGAACTGTATCTTACTGGGAGTGGTACACCTTGTTTGCTGTAGCATAGACTAAGATCAGCCCTGCTGAATCTAGCTTTGTTTATATGCTTGTTGTTTGTTTGCTTGTTATTTCCCTGGAGCAGCTAATTCCCACCTAATCAGCGACTTCTCAAGCTTCTGTGGATCACTAGTGATATCTTCATTACTTACTGTACTTATTTCCTTGTTTCACTTGAAAAGTTACTGTTTGTCATTTTGCATTTAAATTACCTGTAACACTATTTATTGCACTCAAGTTACCACAGCACTTGCTCACTAAAGCAATTATATAAGTCCAGCACTAAAAATTAAAAGCACTACACCCTCACTCCCACTGGCCCTGGTTTTCAATTATTAAGGAATTCCCAATATTATTCTAGCATGTCCAAAGGTCAGTTGTCAATCTCCTCTCGGTCCAGCTGGTGAATCTGGGAATCTTGAGGCAATGTGTTACAACTGCCTCATGTACACAGAACCAACCCTCTCCTCACTCCCAACAAATTCCAACACATGTGAGAGATGCAACCATATATAGCCCAAACTGGAGGCTAAGCTCTCTCAACTCAGTACTGGCATAACCAGTCAGGAGAGTCAGGAAACCACACACTCACTACAATTCCAGTCTCACATAGACCTACCACGACAGCAAACCAAACACATAATCACACAAGAAACATACTGCCGGAGGCTCTAAATAAAGATCTGCCAAAGCAGCAGAGACCTCAAAGCAGACACCAAGCAGCCGCTACCACCAAAACAAAACCGCGTGCAACACATATCTCACAAAAGCCAGTGTGCCAAACAGTCACAGCCCTTGGACTAAACAACACACCTGATACACTTGTAATAGGTGACTCTATCATCAGGCACTGGCGTCCAGCTCACCAGGCTGAACAAGGAGAGAGTCACCGTTGAGCAGCCTGTTGGCATGGGATCCGCCACATAACACAAGCACTCAGGTCACTCAAGGCAAGTACAAATATGACTCAGTCATTGTCCATGCTGGTGTGAATGACCTGGAACCACCTCCCTGGACTACATGAAAAGAGACATAAAGGAGCTCTCTGAGCATGTAGCCCAGGCAGTATGACCCTGACCTTGGTATCTTACACTCACACCAGAATGATGCCACAATATGAAGACAAGATGATCAATTTCAACAATTGGCTTAAGTACTGAATTGTGTCATTCAAAGGGGATCAATGCCTGTCAGCTTGGGATGATATGCTTTCTCGACAAACCCGCGATGCTTCACTAGGGGCGGCTTGCACCTGTCAGCCCTGAGGTTTCTGATCTTGGCAAAGGCAGTTGCTACGCACATAATGCCATTTTTAGGCAAGGCTCAAAAGACAAACCCACCTCCATAGGTATCACAAGGGATAAGAAACTAAGAATGTAATGCTACTCAGCGCCAGAAGTCTAAACCTCAAAGATGCCTTTCTTTTCGAAACTCTCCTTAGCATGGAGAACATGATATCTGTGCAGTAACAGAAACCTGGTTCAGGGCTCCCGAGAGCACCCCAGCACTACCAGGCTATACCTCATGCCACCATGCTTTTGCCCCCAAAACTGGGACCGAACCACAAAGGTGGGGGAGTGTCGATATTCATCAAAGATACCCACACACCTCCAGGTTGGTGGCAAAGCCTGAGCATCAGAGACTATCCATGTGCAACTAACAGTGGGTGAAACTGCCTTCCAGGTTTATAGCCTGCTACAGACCACCCTCCCAAACCCAGGAACCCCTTTCGGCCTTCCTGAACACTGGAAAATATGAAGGTCTCTCCAAACACCATTATATTGGCGACCTTCCAACTGCCCAAACATAGACTGGGAGGCATTACTCTGGCTCCAACACCCTATTAAGGTTCCTAGAATTTATAAACTCAAATGCTATGGAACAACTTGTTACCGCTCCCACAAGAGGGAGAAACATACTGGACCTGATCATTACCAACATGGGACTCTATGCTCCAGACTAGAAGTGGTATCCCTCACTGGTAAGATCAGACCATAAACTAATCTCACTGGATATTCACATCCGACCCCAACCCCTGCCCAGAAAACCACAGTGAAAAACTTCTCTAAAAGCAAATTTCACACTCCTCAAAACTGAGGTGGAATCCTTAGACGCCAGAATCCTTTATAAGCGCATTCTATGAGCACCTTCAGGAATGCATGGATCATCACGATCCCAAATAAAACCAAGATTTAATCCTCAGAGGCAGGCGTCCTGTCCGGTGGACCCCAACCATAAACAAACTATAGAATGAAGGAGGAAGCTACTAAATGATGAAGCAAAATCCCAAAAGGAAGGCATATGATCAGTATTAGCAAAAAACTAAGGGCACACATAAAATTGTCTAAGGCCAGCTTGAGAAAAATTTGCACAAGACACTAAGGATAATCACAAGGCTTTCTTTAGTTATGTGTTAGGAACCTGGGTGGTAATTCCCAGATATGCTCAAAGAATTAGTCAAAATGACAAAAATACCAAACCCACAGACATTGCCAACATCCTAGCCCCGGCAGGTTCAGTGCACTCCACCAAAGGGCAAATATCTATCAGCAGAGTGCTGCTGACATCTAAAGATGCTCAGGTAAAAGCATTACCCACAAAGCAAAAAACACACAGCATCAATGGGACCAGATGAATTGTCCCGAAATGCGTCCTATGAACTCAAGAAGAGCTAAACCCAAACATAAAACTACTGTTCAATCTTCAGCCTTACTACAGGATATGTGCCCAAGAGTGGCTGGCCAGCAGTGGTCCCTCTCCATAAAGGTGGTGCCTCAACGAGGATCCTGGAAACTATGGCCCATAAGCCTGACTGGGAAGCTTGGTCTTAGAGAAGCTATGGAAAAGGATCATCATGGACCTCATAAATAAAGATATTGGGGACCACCACAAGCACTGTATCCTACCCAGTTTGAGGCTTTGTTAGGGCAGATCCTGCCTCTTAAACCTGGTTGATTTCTTTGAAACAGTCACCACAGGAGCCATTGGCCGAGGGAAGGTGGTCACACAGCCTACTTGGACTCACTGTAAAGCCTTGATACAATACCCCACTCCAGGCATTATAGATAAGCTCACCAGCTTAAATATAAACCCCTATGTCACTAGATGGATTGCAAACTGGCTCAAGGACAGAACCCACATGAGTTAAATTGCTGCTGGTGTATCAGACTCAAACCAGTTACAAGTGGTGTCCCACAAGGCTCAGTCCTGGGACCTCTCTCTTGTTCGGTATATATCTCTCGGAGGTACAGGCCAACATGGAAGGACTGTGGCTGACCAAGTTAGCAGATGACTGCAAACTAGGTAGCCATAATATCGGCTCTCCAACCTAAGCAGCATCCTCCAAAAGGGCCTCATAGAAACAGACAATTGGTGCCAAGAGCCATGGCCTCCAAGCTAAATGCCAAAAAGTGTATATTCATCACCTTTGGCTTAAAAACAAAGTGCCCTAGAATTACCACATAGGTTGTAATCCATTAAATACATAAGAAGTAATTAGTGTCCTGTTAACTTAAGTTGATAGCAATCTCTCATTTGACAACAACCATTGATGGCCAAAGTGGTGTTAGAAAAACATTTATATAGCCCACCTAATCATGAAGGGATTCACATCTAGAACAGGGGAGGTCATGCACGTGCCTCTTTACTCATCCCTCATCAGGCCCATAATTGAGTACAATGACCTTTTTGAGATGTACCTTACCAGACAACTGCAGCAACTGGAAAGACCCCAAAAGTACCTCACCAAGAGAATCAAAGGACTCAAACAGATGCCATATGCTGCCAGATTAAAAAAGAAGCTTTCCAGCTCTACTCAGTGGCATACTGCCTGTTCAGAAGCGATCTGGCCTTACTGGCTGCATAGAAGCCATGTCAACCCGGAATTAATGGACATGCTGCACCTCAGAAAAATCAAATCCCTCATCGAGCTATCTGGCTCGAGGGAAGACTTGAACCTCAGCACTGAAATAAATAGGACATGCTGGAGGACAGATTCATAACCCAGAGGCTCACTTCACTCTTGAGGAATAAAAATCCCAGTCAGGTTAGGCAGAGTCCCTCATTGACTCTCTTCAAGGAGGAATTTTGATATGAGTGGATGGGAGATCATTGGGTTTACCCGGGTATCGCTTCTGTGTCACTGTTAGACAGAGGCACAGTATACTAACTTTCGAGAAAGGGCATAGCAAAGATAAATTTGAAAATGGGTGGCGAAAGCCAAACACATTCTGGCAAACACATAAACCTTTAGGGCAGGTGCCAATGTGAACCTATGTTCCTATGAACTGGGCCTTTTACTGCAATGATTTATCTCAATTGAATCCTGAAGCAGTAGCAGCACAATTAGATAGTCAATCTGTGCACACACCAGGATATGGGGAGCCTTCTCAAAAGATGAAGTGGCAACATCGCATGTAAGGCGGGTGGTACAGAAGTGTTAGTGATCAGGGTGGGGTAATTGGAATATAGAGAGTGAAAAAGGTATGACTGTGGCAACACAAAGAGGGCAGTATGTATGCAGAAGGAAATCAAGGTACAATGCCTTTACTAGTAGGGATAGGAACTAAGTGCAGAAAAATTATGGGGTACCTAGAGCTGTGCTCATCTGAAGAGACTGAATCAAGCTTGTTAAATATTCTTCAATGTGTTTGGCTTCGGCTTTTTCACGGTTGGGGTGCGCCACATGCCCTTAGAACTCCAATCCGTAATGATTGGCAGTAGATTTTTCTAGAGGTGATGCTGGCTTGCGGTTCTTTGTATACTTGAAGATGCCATTCGCATTTTATACCTAGCTATGAGAATCGAGTATTGTGCATTCTAACACTACAGCAGGTGACAATGCGCAGCACCACCACCGCCAGTTGTGTTGATATTCTTCAGGTGGTTTTTACTATGAGCATCCCATGGAGCCCTGTATTTATTGTCTTTGAAACGTGTGGGATGTTCCCTATAGATATAAAGGGAAGCTGGCAAGTGCTGAGATATCCACGATTGTTACTGATGTGGGGAACAGGGTGATTTCACACTAAATCTGTCCAGCCAACAAGATGGTCTGTCATGGGATGTGTGCCAATATGTGAACAGTTTAGACGATTTGGGTTTTCCTTTGAGATTGGGGTATGAAGGCCTTATGTTTGTCTCTAGTAGATGTGGCTAATTTGGACCTGAAGTTTGCTGCTGGAGAATATCTTCAGTTGGCGTTGCTATTCCAGTTATAGATTGCTTTCCATTTGGGCACCTGTCCTTGTGGTTGTAGACATAAATCCTTGTTTTTATAAATTTGTTGTATGGGTATCACCAAAGACAGGTTTGATATGCAGAGATCATTTCATCTATTGTTATTCTGACTCTGTGTGCATCACTGAAATGTTTGTATACTCAGTATAATTTTGGACTTATTGGTATATAACTCTGCGCATAGGAGAGAGGGCGATGACGCTGGCATACCATCCCTTAGGTGTAGCCAACTTTTTTTTTACTGCCCTACCTGGGTCATGGGAGATATGAATTCAAACACACATGACAACCCGCTACTGGTGGGATTTAACAGGAGGATGATACTATAGGCATGCTGCATCATCTTGGGGATATTGACTAAGCTATTCCAAGGTGTTTGTGCTGACAAAAAAATCACGAATCTCTGTGACCATTTGTGTTGTGGGTATAAGTATCTTCCCTATATATGTTTGGGTAGTTAAAATTAAAAAGGGGGCAAACCCAAAAGGGGTTTCCAAGAGGGCGCCTCTGCCGTTGGACGCGTCTTCCATTTTGCCCCTCCTCTGCCTCTAGAGGCGCTATCAGTAGGTGTGTTTTGGAAAGCTCCTTTTGGTTTTCGGAACCAAATTTTCCCACTTCTCTGCCCTTTGGGGTATGGTCTAGTTGGAGTGGAAAAACAGACTCCTACAGCAGAGTCTTCCTTTCTTGTTCACACCTAGTAAGTTTCTCCTTAACTTTGGGTCCAACAAGGCAGACCCGCAAATGGGGTATTGACAAAGGAAGACTTAAAGGATTCCGCAAAGGAGCAAAGGTGCATCCAGGACCGTCTCCGAAGAGCTATCGCTGAGCCTGCCACCCTACTCGATCCATCAGCAGCATACGAAATGAGTCGCATGGATGAGTTTACTATTGAATTAAAGGTGTTGAGTTGTGCAGTCACCTTTTCAGAGACTGCATCAGCTGTTTTACCCTGGAGAGTATCTCCCAGCTCTTTTAGGAGATCTCGTTGAAGGTGGGTAAAATGTGTCAGGTAGTTGAGTGACCTCATGGAAAATGCTGCAGAACTAAATATGTTTCCATATCTGTCCATCGTCCTAGAATCCCTATTAGGAGGATGGACAGCAGAAGAGGTTTCCGACATCTCTTTCTTGGTGGCCGCCGCCACCACCATGGCATCAACTGGGACTCCCTTTGTAAGAAAGGCCTTGTCAGTGGGGGAAGTAATAAATTTGTTGGGCCTCCGAGGGACCGGTTCCACTGAGTCAGAGGACTCCCACGCCCTTCAAGCAACCAGCTCCATCAGTTCATTGAAGTGCGGAGTAACCCAGGAGGTGGATGGTTGAGATCCAAAGGCCTTCAGGAGAACCGACTCGTCCTCAGAAGGGGCAAGGGACTGCCAGTCACCCCTCTGCCTTAAGATTTCCAATATATCTGCGAATGAGACATCCTCTGAGAGGGATCGTGGGGACCCTTCTGATTCCTCCAAGTCAGTATCCGATGTCAGGGATTCCTGTGGGGAATCCAAATGCCTCCTCTTCCGCAATCTCTTCCTAGGTACTTCATCGGTGGGAGCGTCCGGTGAAGTCCCTAGAGTGGAGGGGCCACCCAATGGGGATACCTGAGGCCCTAGATCTCGATGCTTGGTTTTGTTCTGTGGGGAAGAGGTAGAACGAGGCCCCTTAGGGGGAGGGGAAGACAGATCCGAGGAGGTAGTGGTCTTGGCAGACATGACCTTCCTCATGGCATCAAAGGCAGCAGAATCCCGGTCTGAGAAGTCAGTCTGCTCCGAAGAGACCGGCAGCTCTCCCCGGACCGAGACCCCCCGCTCCATTCCAGAGGACAGGGCCGAGGCCACCTGCGCCGAAGCCCCGAGTGGAAGAGTCGGAACCGAAGTATCAGTTCGACTCTCCACTCCGGAGCCAGCGAGGGACTGTCGGCCCCGAGATTCCCTGGTCGGGACCGAGGAGATCTAGGTTGATGGAGCCGAGGGAGGTGGATCGAACCTCGGTTCCGAGGGCTCTACCAATATCAGTTCCGTCTGCCCCGGCTCCGAACGCTCGATTGGCTTCAGAGGAGGAGGTGGAGAAGTCATGGTTAGGGTTTCAGGCATCGAAGCCGAATGGCTCGAAGCAAATAGCATCTTGGCTAGGGCCGGGTTCTCTAAGAGCCTTTTAACCACTTGGTCCATATCCACATCAGAAAGCCTCGAACAATGCTTCGAGGGATGGGTCGGAGGAGCTGAAGATGGAACCGATTGAAGAATTGGAGACTGAGGAGTCTCCAATATCGGTTCCACAACTGGGCCCCGAGGTAAGGGCTCGATACACGGCTCCAAGGGCTGTGGAGCCGATGCATGAACCATACCTGTCGATGACTTGGGCTCCGAGGATCCTTTGGAAGACTTCGACCCCTTCGAAGCCTTGGAAGAGAGGTCAGCCTTATCTAAAGTAGCCTGAAAATCAGGCTTCAGGAGTCCTCTATCTACCAGTTTCCTTCGCCTTCCCAGGAGAACCCTGGCACTAAAGGAACAGCAGATAGAGCACACCTCTTGTAGGTGTACAGAGCCCAAGCAGTACACGCAGGTAGAGTGGTTGTCTGTAACAGACATTTTTTGACCACACTCACACCTTTTAAACCCTGACTTTTGTTTTTCTGACATCCTTTAACAATAAGTAATACAAATAAGTCCTAGGATTTATATATATATATATATATATATATATATAAACACACTAATAAACCACACTAAATATATTTATAACAGTCTAACTATCCAATAAAACTATCTACTAGAACTACCACACACTATATATATATATATATATATATATATATATATATATATATATATATATATAATAAACACCACACACACACACACACATACATGCTGACAGAGCCTTGTCACGCCCAAGCCCTGAAACAAGAACTATTTAAAAGTACTAGCAATTTAAGCTAAACTAAAATCCTAACACTATATACTATAAAGACTAAGAAAAAATATATATAACACTCAAAAATTTAGAGAGAAAAATTATTAATATAGAAAATTTAAGTCACTGGCCCAAGCTAACTCTGACGAGCTGTTGATCCGTTGCAGCATACTAGATCTGGGGATTCACAGTAGAGCATCATGGGTTACTCAAGCTTCTCTGAGAGTCTGAGCTTGAAAAGCGGCCGATTCGGAGCCAAGGTATCGGCTCTGACCCACGTGTAAGAACAAAACGCGAGATAGAACAACTTCACATTATATGTTAAACCATGTTGCTCTACCACCCCTAAGAAATTAATAACACTATTCAAAATAGGTCCCTATTTTTCTGCCTTTGCCCACCATTGATATTGTTGGGCTTTGTCCAGATTACTTGCACTACAACATTCAGAGGTATGATAAAAAGTGCACCCCCCTTTCATCCTATTTGATCTTTGTATTCAGTTATTTTCCTGTATCTGAGAAAGAGATTTATTATATATTGGGCAATATTAAATAGTACAACTACACTGCAGTGCTTACATCTAGTAAACTTATCTAATGTCACTTTTAAGAGTGGTTGAATAAACTGGTTAACAGTTTACACAACACACAGAGTTGCAACAAGCACTTCAGCAAGATATATACATTACAGTACGTACTCTGCAATTAATAATTATTTATTTATTTGTTATTTGTTTAGTGTAAGTCAGACTGGCTTGAGTTTATCCATTCTTATCAGGGGCCGGGGAAAACTCTCCAGATACATATGGCTAACAGAATGAAAAATTAGAACGAGCTAACAAAGTTCAATCACAAATAACAACAATTCATTATTTGGTTTGAATGCGAACGTAACAGACATAATTAAGTCATAACATTCATGCACAAAACTTGAAATCTAAATAAGAACTCAACAGACTTAATCAGTTCATAGTGCTCAATCATAACAAATTAAAATCTGGTGAATG
>NW_025054639.1:0-8412 GCF_019279795.1 Protopterus annectens
CAGAAATGGTAGGCTATATTCAAATTGTATGTCTGTGAAACAGTTTTACATTTCATGCGTGGCAAAGCTCATCACTATCTGTTCAATGTCCCCAGGATGATAGCTATGTCTAAAATACTGAAACTTTATGACAAAAGGCAGAAGTAACTGAGAAGCTTGAAGATGGCCAGTTTGTTGAAATTGTGATGTTGCCTGGAACTTTATGACATCACACACTCCTTTGCAGCAATTGACAATGTCTCATGCAGTGGTCGGGAAGCTGCTGGCCCTCATCCACGTCTTGACAGGATGTTCTCTGTCTGTAGATACTGTTCTGCAATACCATCAATACCCAATCTGACACCATCAATTTCATTCAAAAATGTATGCACATCCTTTTCAACAGCGGTTGCATCTGTGGTACGACACTGAAGTTGCCTGTACAGAATGTCAACATGGGAAATTATACGATGGAAAGCAGCAAGCCAAAATTTAAATTCATCATCTTCAACTGTTCACAGTTGCCCATTTGCTTCCTGTACAGTTGCTGCAGCAGATGTAGGACACTTGTGCAAATAAAGAAAGCACTCCGACAGCGACTCCAAGTTCTCGTACACTGCATTTACTGTATGGATGTTAAAATTCCACCGTGTTCCTGACACTCTTTGCATGTGTCGTGATACTATACTATCCAGAGCAGCTTGTCTTTGAACTGAACGACTGAAAAAGACTGGAATTCAACCAAGTGTTAAAAAAATGTCCTTGCTTCAGTATTTTGTTGTGTGGCTCTTTGCATTACCAGATTAAGTTGGTGGGCATAGCAGTGTACATAGTAGGCATATTTAAACTCTCCTCTTATGATGGCCTGGACACCATGCTGAACACCACTCATAACAGATGCACCATCATAACTCTGAGCAATCAGTTTTTCATGCTGGTCTCCCAATACTTCCTTCAACTGTTGTTTTATCACACCAGCAATATGTCCTGCTGTCTGTCCAGGTGGTGTAAAGTATCCCCAAAAACGTTCCAACACCTGTCCATTGACAACGTAATGGAACACAACAGCAATTTGCCATAGCCCAGCAATATCAGTGGTTTCATCTGCAATTACTGCTACATATCTTGCAGTACGAATCTCCTTTTTTGTTTCTTCTCTGCATATTATTAGCATGCAGTCCATGAGTTCATTTTGAATGTTTTTTGATGTTCCTTTAAAAACAGTTGAAGTTCTCAAGTGTTCAGCCAACTTCTGATCAATCTTGCAGCTGAAGTCTATCAGTCTCCGGAACATTCCTGCACTCAAGTGACTCTTCAGACTCATCATGGCCTCTTAAAGCAACTTCTTCTTCAGCACACAGCTTGATGCAGTCTATTATAAGTGATAGAACATGATGGTTTTCATCCACTTTCTTGTGTCTTTCTACTGATAACTGGTATCCACTACTTAACTGAGACCTGATATCCACAGTTCACAACACTGCTAGACTCATTTGGCTGTCAAAATGTTTAGCAGACTGTTCATGCTTTCTGGACTTTTCTTCCATTCTCTTCAGGTCATTCATACCCTTTGATGTCCAGGCATCCTCTCCACCGAACAACAAACATGGGAAGCAGTACAAGCTGTTTGTTTCCTCACAACCACAGATCCAGGTATGTTTGTCATACACTGACCTGCTGAAGCTGCGTGTGTATGTTCTTGACCTTCACAACCACAGATCCAGGTGTGTTTGTCATACACTGACCTGTTGAAGCTGCGTGTGTATGTTCTTGACCTTCACAACCACAGATCCAGGTGTGTTTGTCATACACTGACCTGCTGAAGCTGCGTGTGTATGTTCTTGACCTACTTGTACCTGGAGACTCTATCTTCAGATCAGGTGTTGGTCTTCCAGTCCTCTTGATTCTTAACTTTTCATTCACAGTTAAATCTTTAAAATTAATAGATTTCAGATAGGCCACTGTAACACTCTAATCACTCATTCTGGTTATCGTAGTTGTAACTTTGAAATGAAGATATTGCAGAAATGATTTAAGTGCCACTGTTGTATACATGTTAAAGTACAGCTTCAGAAACAGCACTCATTTCATTGACAGTCTGCCACAGCCATGACCTACCAACTGGCTTGGCCCTGCCAGGATTTAAAGACTTATTAATTCATTTTTGATGCACAGACTGTCACAGCTTGCATTCTGTCTTAATTCTGGCTTTGCAGGACTAAAAATAAAATAGGGGCAGTCATTTCATTGACCACCACTACAGTTTCTCTTTGATCCTTCCAGCATAAAAATTTCATGTTCTGCACAGAGACAATAGTCACAGCCTGTATGCATATTGCTTCCCCCAGACCATTAGTTTTCAAAGCCAGAATTACAACAGAAAAAGGGCCAGTTATTTCATTCTCACACGGGCCCCCCCTTTGGAAAATAGGTTCCCAAACCAAAAAAAATTTCCCAAAAAAAAGGGCCCTTTACCGGGAAAATTTAACCCTTTTTCTTTTTGAACCCAAATTAGGGCAAACCAGTTAATAAACTGCATCCAAACATTTACCCAAAAACACCCATTATCAATCCAAACCAAAAAATATATTTTGCCCTCCTTTAAAAGTAAAATGGGGATTAATTTATTTTCAAAAACCATTAAAGGTTGCAAACAGCCAACTTCACCCAAAAAAACAGTTATCTTGCAAAGCCATAATTTAGACAGTAAACAAGGCCAGTCACCTCAATGAATTCACAAAACCCCCCCCATTACCAAGTAAAGTAGTGTTTTTACCTGTCAGGATTAAAGTACAAAAACAGTAACATTTTTTGCATACTTACAACTGTGAATAATGCTTCCTCAACAAGACATTTCATGATTTTACTTTTATTTACTTGAGTTTCCACAATGCAACACTGTTTTATAAAACAAAAAAACCCCTTTTCATTGTCAACAATGTCCAGGAAGAAAAGCTCAACATATTAAAAAATTTTAAAAAAACAGATAGAAATAAAAGATATAAACTCAAAGAATAAAAAAAACAGAAAAACTAATTGCAATTTTTGACTTACTTTAAAAAAAGCATTTTTTTGCAAACAGAAAAAAAGTAAGACGGGCCTTTGTTAGCACAAAGCCCCCCCCATAAAGTAGTAACAACCAACTTACTTCATAAATGTAATTACCTTTCGCAAAGCAAACGACTATTCCCCAAGCATTGCCCCCCGTCCACTCACTGTCCCGCCCCCCGGAAAATGTTGTCAGTTTTTTTTTTTATAATTTTTTCCCCCCCGACAATATGAAAAATAAATCTTTTGGGAAGAACCCCCCAAATACTACACACTCAAACCCGTTTGGGAAAATGTTGGTGTGTTGTTTTTTTTGTTTTTTTTTTTTCCCCCAAAAATAATTCTTTTTTTGGTTTTAAACTTCAGGCCCCCTTTTAAAAAAAGACTAAACCCGAAAAAATGTCCCTTTTCCATTAAAATACTAAAAATGTACAAAAAAGTACACTAAAAGAAACATTTAAATTAAACCCATTTTTTAGCCCTTATAAAAAATTTAAAAAAGCCGCTTTGCGGGGGCAAAGCTACATCATTTTGAGAAATTTTTCCCCAATTTTTAAGATTGGGAAAAAAAATTTTTTGACTTAAAAACCATTTAGTTTGGGCTGCTATTTTGGGTGGGAATAGAACCCACAGCCTTTGATCTTCCAGCATTAAATAAGGGTAGTTACCTATTTATCCAGCTCTTAACACTGTGTATAATCTTACAGAAAGGATGCAGAGTACACAAGAGATAAAAGTTGGTGCCATCTGAAGTAGGTCTTCCCTGAAAAAGGCCCAAATGAATGTTTAACTAAATAACCTCAGTATTGTTTTGGCAGATGTAGCCTGAAGCTAGCATGATTCACTGGGTGTATTAAACCACTGCAGTATATAGTTAATTATTCACTCAGTGTCCTCTTTATTCTTCCCTGTCTTCCTGTTAGGAATTGTGTGTTATACTATGTGTTAAGAACTTTGGCTTTATCTTTCATTAGGTAGAAATTATTTTAAGAAAATATACGTAAATATATTTTCCTGATTTGGGGCTTTTCCTCCAATTCTGTGTTTGCTCTGTCCCTAATTCTGTACATAAAAGTTTAAATGTTTTAAGTGTGGTACTTATTTTTCAGATACATTTAAATGCACTGATAAAATGGTCTTTTCTATATTTATCCAAATGGCTTTTTTCCAGACGTTAAAAAAGAAACTGTCAAAAGAAACTGGACACAAAGTATGTGTTTTCAGCTGATATATATACCGTGGATATAAAAAGTGAACACACCACTGGTACAGTGCTAGGTTTTTGTGATATAAAAAAAATGTGACCACAATAAATCATTTCAAAACATTTCCCACCTTTAATGTGACCTATTCAATTGAAAAACAAACAAATCTGTCAGGGGGAAAAATATAAAAAAATAAAAAAACATTCCAATAAATTGTGTGCACACCCTGAAACTAATACTTTGTGGAAGCACCTTTTGTTTTAATTACAGCATTCAGTCTTCTTTGGTACACACCTGCCATCAAATTAAAGATGCTGTAACAAGGACTGCTAGTACTTAATACATCAGCAAAATCAGCAGGACTCACTTGATTTTACATGAAGGAATAACTGATTGATATAGTAGCTGAAGTTAGATATCCTATTCATATGAGCCTAAACTAAGCATTGTGGTCTCACTATAACAATAGTTTTATTTCAGAAAATAAATAGTTTTAGTCTGGTGGTAAGGAGACATATGCATGCATCATAAATGAGGCATGTTGCTTGGTATACGGAGACCTCATTTACAAAAACGACTTGCTTTTTCTAGAGAAAAGGAAGCTGTAAACCTGTAGCTACACAACTCAGACATAACTAAAGAAACTAAAAACTACCACTAGCCCCTGACTGCTACCCCCTGAATTCATAAAAGCAGCTGCCATCTGAATAGCTTGTTCATACTTCTAACCTGGAAACAAACAGTTCTGCTGTGCATACTTAGTGTAGGAAAAACAGTGTGTTACTAGGTTAAAGGCAGAGTGTGTCTCAGCTAAGTTATGTGCCTAGCACCACAAAAGTAAATCAGTGAACCCCAACTTGTCAATAGAAAGCTAAATTAGCTCACTGATAAAATGATTTCACGTCGCAGTCCGTAATCAGCATAAATCTCTATTTTTCATCTAGGACTAGTAGATGAAAGCGCTTAACTTGGTAAAAAATAAAGAGATTTATGCTGATTACGGACTGTTGGGACGTGACACTCATTTCATCAGTCAGCTAATGTAACTTTCTGTTTTTTGATAAGTTATGTGTGTCTGAAAGCACATTCTTTTTTGGTCCTTTCAAGACACTTGAAACAAAAGCTGCTGCAGCGTGTATGAATTCTTTCATGCCTGCTATACTCTCAAAGATTCAGTGTGCTATTTTGCAGAGATTAGTATCTGACCTGTGCTCAACAGAACATTTCAGGATAAATGGCAGACTCACACTGCACAGATATAGCAGAAAACAAAATTAAACTTGTGTGATAGAGGAAAGAGGTTTGTAAACAGAAAAAAAAATGTTGCAGATGATTGAGGTAGACAAACTATACAAACTATATGATGCACAAGCAGTTTTCCTGGAACGATATTGTGGACAAATGTTTCCTGGAATTTGTTGAAACTGAGACTGTTTTTGGAACTGTTTATGTGTAGAAATCTGCTGATACTAAAACTGAGACTGATTTTGGTAAAAGCGGTAATCTATAATGTGCATCAGGCACTGCAGTCACAAATGGTAAATAAGTGATTTGGCAGTTGCGCAGTGCACTCATGCTGTGAGCTGTAGGTCATGTGTGCAAGGTTTGAGACCTTCAGCCCTTATTTGCCTACTGTGTGGCATTGAAGTCAGCTAACCAGCCATCGCTTCCAAGTTTCCCTGAAAAAGGATTGTGGTGACTTGATAACAAATGGGCATTATTAAGGGACTGTATGACAAAACATTGTAGATAAGAATGATTTAATAATTGTGAAGATAGTATGCAAGGTAACCCCCTCCCCCATTGTGAAACAAGTTAATCTACTATATCTGACTTTGTTTTATAGAAGATGGGATGGCACATTTCTTATTGCAACTTTAGACTTAGAAGCAGACATTTCAGTGTCAAGCAATATATTATAAATTGATAAGTATTCTGATAAAGTTTCTAGTTATCAGATTTCTGCAAGTACTTTGAAATACCCATTTTCTTAGAAAACAGAAATAGATCTTTCAAATCAGTCAGCTGCTAGAATTTCCCAAATGTTCACTTTACTACTGCTATCAAGTTCAAACTCTAACTATAAAGATGTTTTATTGGCATTAAGTGAGCACAGACCATGGGTACTGTGTTACCATTTGTACCTGGAAAAGCAGCACAGAAAAAACTTTGCTGGCTTATGTCAAAATAAAAAAATTCATACAACAGCACTTTTTTTTTAACGAATCAGTATTGCACTGGGTGTTTTACAATTTACACAACTCTACTTTTCAATATTTTCTTTCATCTTCTCCATTCCAAACAAAAACAATTTACCCGCCCTACTGCCATTCAAAATATTAAGAAAAACAACAGTGCACCACTGTGAACCAACAGTGATAACAAAATGTGACCACAAAATGAAAGGATGCAATCACCAGTTTTAAAGGGGAAAAAAATATATTTCACGTAGTAATCATCAGCAAAAGGAATTCTTTATAATTTGCAGAACCCATGCTATTCATGATTTCTAAAATGTATTTTATTTATTGTTTTTTTTGACTGGGAAAGTCTGCTAGGTGGAAAATCCTTTTTCAAAACCCAGGGAAAAAAGCTCCACAAAATAGAAAAGGTGGCATGTATGCATGCATACATACATACATAGTGTGATGAATCATTCAGCATGTGACAATGAGAAAAAAACAATGATTGTTTGAGCATACAATAGCAAAAAAAAAAAACATTGGTATGATGTTATGAATAGTTATTATCATCAAAACATTCTAATCCAGGTAATACAAGGATATAAAAAAAAATTCAAAGGTGATCAGAATAGTATTTACACTAACAAGGTTTAGATAATAGTTTTTTATAACAGTAGGATAGTGGACGGCTACATGTTAGTTCAGCATTGGAAAAGACAGGTCATGCCTGCTCATCCTGGTTGAGTTCTTCATTAAGGATAATAAAGCCATGTGTAAGGGAATACACTGAATACTGCTTACTTGGACCTTGCCAAGTACTTCGGTACTACCTCCCATGTTGAGCTTATTGACAAACGCTTCCATCTGAAAACAAGCCCGTGCACATAACCCACACCATTAAGGTGGGGGTATTTAATCTAGACAGAAAGACATCACCAGGGGACTCTGTACTGGGTCCTTCACCTCTTTTGTATATACTTCTCTGAAATAAAGTGATATTAAGGGATTGAATTTGCTGATTGCAAACTATAGATATTTATCAAATCATACTCTACTGCTTAAATTCTCCAGCAAGGACTGGATCAAACAAATATTTGACATAGTAATTGTGAGTTTACCCTCAGTGCCAACAAAAGCAGTATAGTTTCTTTTGGCAACTTGACCATAATTACTGTTTACTATATAGACAGCATCCAGCATCCAACATTAGTCTGACATGATCATTAAAGACTTCAGTACCTGTGATGATAACAAACTCCCCTTTTACCACCACATTTCTGTGGTGATTAGGAAATCCTTCTACGTTGCACAGCTCATCCTGTCTGATATCTCCACAAGCCAAGGTCCATAGAAGTTAAAGCGCCAGTTTATTCATCCCTTATTACTTTAGACCCAGGGCCATGATTAAATGTAATGCCTCCTCTGTCATGTACCTCACAAGCACTAGAGAGGTTTCAATGTTTTCTCACTGAAAAGTGAGTCATAGCCTAGGGCTTAGTGTCTGTGCTGTTATTAGCTACTCTGATAGACTGAAAGTCCTATTTCAGTCTCAGCCAGGACAAATATAAATCACAGCAGACAGGCAAGTTAACAAGGAGTATTATGAATACAAACAAAATGCGTTGTGCTGAAATAGAGCATTTACTTTAAAATAAATCAGTCAGTTTTATATGCAGCGTTTATTGGCCAAAATGTAGAACACCACCTCTCATAGCATGAAACAACTGGGAAAAATTGTAAATTTTGCACCAAATGTATGTTTAAAAGAGCATATTCCTTAGTCTATAAAGAAAAATGGTTTAGCATATATGTTAACTTTATCAGGCTCCATATTAGAATACATTAAACTTGGGTAGCCACTCATGTGTCCTATTCATTTAATACTCCATCTTCAAAACAGAATGGAAGCAAACTAAAGACCTTTTTTAAAGATAACAGCTCCAAGTTAGCATCTAATCCAGAGGTAAAGCAGACTGATTTGCCATTGTCTTTAAAAT
>NW_025054640.1:0-7919 GCF_019279795.1 Protopterus annectens
AACATTTATTGTGTTTTCCTTTTGTGAACAGTGACAATAAGTTTAGAATTAGTTTTGTTGTGGGGTGCTGCATGTGAAAGTGATTATGGCCATGTTTTATTGCTGAAATACTAGGTAGTTTTTTTTCTGCTGGCTCAATTGAAGGAACCGTCCACTTCACACATAGATATGGCTCCAGTGAGACATTCTTGTACATGCTTACAAGCCTACTGTAGGATGCTACAGGTTAGTTGTATTTTTTATGTACATTTTACATTACTGTAGGATGCTGGTTAGTTGTATGTTTTTTACATTTTACACTCCTACTGTAGGATGCTACAGGTTAGTTGTATGTTTTTTTACATGTTTACACCCTACTGTAGGATGACATTAGTTGTATTTTTTTTAAATTTTTACAAGCCTACTGGGGGATGCTACATTAGTTGTATTTTTTAAAATGCACTCCTACTGTAGGATGCTACAGGTTAGTTGTATGTTTTTATGTACATGTTTACATTACTGGGATGCTACAGGTTAGTTGTATTTTTTTATTTTAAAACCCTCTGTAGGATGCTACAGGTTAGTTGTATGTTTTTATGTACATGTTTACAAGCCTACTGTAGGATGCTACAGGTTAGTTGTATGTTTTTATGTACATGTTTACACTCCTACTGTAGGATGCTACAGGTTAGTTGTATGTTTTTATGTGTGAGATTATTTTGATTCTCTTTCATTATTTATGTCAATTCTTGAATTTGGAGTTTATGTTGTAGGAAGAAATAAGTATGACTGATGCATTCAGTGCATTGTTGTGCCATGATTTGTACATAACTAGTAGATTCATATGTTTATACTAGACTAATGACCACCAGAGTCTTTACAAGTCCAAAATCATGTATAACTTTTAAATATTACTCTAATTCACATTAGTAGGAGGAAAATGGATTTTTATCAACATGGATTTCCTAAAGACGGACTCTAATGTCTGACATTATGGACCAACTGTAGTCTTCAGTGATTTACCAGAAAACATTTTATAATGAGAAGGGTAAATTATAGGTTCATAGGTTCATACTAGGCTATCTGCCCAAGGGCTTTTAAAAGTCCCCGGTTTTGTTTTTTTTTTTGAAGGATACTATGCCCATTACTGTGCCTCTGTCAAGCAGTGACACTGAGGTAATCCCTGGGGTTTTGCAATTTCCCCTCCATTGGTCAAGATTTCTCTTGAACAAAGCCCCTGCTCTGCCTCACATGCCATTTTGTTAAACAAGGGGGCTCTGGGTGATGAATCTGTCCCTCCAACCCCAAAAAACCGTGTTAAGGTTTAAGTCTCTTGCCTTGTAGTTCTGATGGACTTAGATTTTTGAGGTGAAGCATGTTCATCAATTGGTTTGGGAATGGCCTTTATGTCAGGCACAGGTCACCTCTGAGCAGCGGTGACTGAATAGAGCTGGATTTCCCTTCAGTCGGGCAGCAAAAAACATATTTTTGAGCCCCTTTATCCTTTTGGTGAGGAACTTTTGGGGCCTTTCCAATTGCTGCAGGTGTCGGTCAGATACATTCGAATGGGGCATGTACTCAATCATTGGTCTGATGAGTGATGAGTACAGGGGAATGATGACCCCCTTGATCTAGATGTGAATCCCTTCATGATCAGGTGGCAATGAGAAGGTCTTCCTAACTACTTTGGAAACGTGAGTGTCAAACAAAGGTTACTGTCAACCTGGGTCCCCAGATCCCTGATAACCTCTTCTGTGCTTAGTGGATTGCCACCTATATGGTAGCTAGGAGTAACCTTTTTTTTCCCGAAGGTATGACTATGCATTTTTGGTGTTTAATTTTAGGCCATGGCTCTGGCACCAGTTATCCGTTTCCATAAGACCCTTGGAAGAATATCTGTGTCAGATGTGTTCTACTATGGCACCAGTTTGCAGTCATCTGCAAACTTTGTCAGCCATAACCCTCCTGTGTTTGCTTGTACTTCTGAAAAGTAGATGCCGAACAAGAGTGGGCCCAGGACTGAGCCCTGTGGGACACCACTTGTGACAGGCTTTGAGTCTGACATGGCGCAGCAACTCTGACCCTGTGGGTTCTGTCACTTAGCCAGTTTGCAACCCATCTTGTGACGTATGGGTTTACATTTAAGCTGGTGAGTTTTTCAATGATACCTGAGTGGGGTATTGTGTCGAAAGCCTTTGCCAGGTCAAGGTAGGCTGTGTGGACTGCCTTGCCCTCATCAATGGCCTTGTTGACTGTTTTGAAAAAGTCAACCAAGTTTAAAAGGCATGATCTGCCTTTGACAAAGCCAAACTGGGTTGGATCCAATGTCTGCAAGTCCCCTATGTCTTTATTTATGAGTTCCATTATGATCCTCTCCATAGCTTTGCAGACAAGGCTTGTCAAGCTGATGGGATAGTAATTTCCAGGGTCGGTGGAGGCACCGCCTTTGTGAAGTGGGACCACAGTTGCCGTGGACTCCTTTGGTCGTATCCTGAGGTGAAGCTAAGATTAAACAGCTGCCCTAACGGGTTTAATTCCTCATTGAGTTGTGGAGCACAAAGGGACACCATCTGGTCCCATGGATGCTGTGTTTTTGCCTTGAGAGCAGTTCTCACCTGGGTTTGAGATGTTGGGGGCTACAATCCTCTGGTAGATACTCTCCTTTTGGGGAGGGGAGAATTTGCATTTAACCTGTCAGCCAGTATGTTGGCAATGTCTGTAGGTTCAGTGATTTTACATCATTTTGAACTAATTCTGAGCATATCTGGGAGTTTCCTCCCCGGTTTCTTTATAACTAAAAAGGCCTTATGATTGTCTTTGAGTCCTTAGATTTTCTCTCAAAATTTGCCTTGGATGATTTAATGAGAGATCTTAGTTTTTTTCTTATAATGATCAAGGGGGGCGTCCCCTTTTTAAAGGGTTTTGCTCTATCTTGTAGTAGCTTCCTCCTTTTGTTGTAGAGCTTGTTTATGGCTGGGGTCCACCAGACTGGACGCTTGCCTTTGGTACAAAGAGTCTTTGTTTTGTTTGGGATTGCCTGATCCATGCAGTCCTGGAGGTGCTGGTAGAAGGCATTTGAATGATTCAGCGCTTGAGTAATGGTTTCGGGGTCCCTTAAAAGAGACCACACCAGTTTTTAGAAGTGTGAAGTCGGTTTTTGAGAAGTTCTTCACTGTGGTTTTTTTTATCTGGGGGGGGGGGGGGATGTGGACTTCCAGTGAGATTAGTTTATGATCTGATCTCACCAGTGAGGGGTATATTCTGTTGAACATTGTGACCCCATGTTCATGATGAGGGTCTAGTATGTTTTCTCCTTTTGTGGGGATGGTGACTAGTTGTTCCATGGCATTTGAGTTTATGAACTCTGGGAAACCCTTTTTAAGAGGTTGGGGCTTGAGTAGTGATCCCAGTCTATATTGGGTAGTTAAAATCACCTAGATGATGGTGTTTGGAGATACATTTATTCCAGTGTTTTCAGGAAAGCTATGAGGTTCCTGAGTTTGAGAGGGTGGCCTGTAACATGCTACAAATTGCAGAGCAGTCTTGATTAATTGCACCTGGATGGTCTCCGATGCATCGGTTTTGCCACCAACCTTGATGTGTGGGTGTCCTGATGAATATGGACACCCCTTCCTTTCTTGGTATTGTCCTTTTGGGGTAACGATGATATGAGGTAAAACCTGATAGTCCCGGGTGCTCTCGGGAGCCTTGAACCAGGTTTCAGTCACAGCACAGACATCGATGTTCTCCATACTGAAAAGGGGCCCAAGTGCTGCATCTTGAGGTTGAGACTTCTGGCATTGAGCAGAAATTTTATTTTTTTTCCCTTTTTGTGTTCTAGGGTGGTAGGTTTAGAATTTGAGCCTTGCCAAAAAGGCACTAGGGGGTGGCAAGACCCTTTTGCCAATATCCGAAGCCCAGGGTGACAGGTGCAAGCCTTAAAGCAGCGGTTTTGTCCAGCATGTCATCCCAGGCAGACAGACATTGATCCTTTGAATGACACCAGAGTTTCCTTTTAAAAAGCTGATCATCTTGTCTCGTATTGTGGCATCATTCTTGGTAAAGGCTGGATACTGTTTTGGTCAGGGTCATACCTGCCTGGGCTACATAATCAGAGAGCTCCTCATGTCTTTTTTCATG
This sequence comes from Protopterus annectens, assembly GCF_019279795.1. NCBI lineage: Eukaryota > Metazoa > Chordata > Ceratodontiformes > Protopteridae > Protopterus > Protopterus annectens. Next base: position 4,120 of record NW_025054640.1, read on the forward strand.
TAGTCCAGGGAGGTACATCTCAGGTCGCTCACACCAGCATGGACAATGACTGAGTCATTTTGTACCTGCTGTTGAAACCTGAGTGCGGCATTGGATTCTAGCCCACAGTTTATTGGATTCTCCTTATTAACCCGGGGCACGCCAGTGTGTCTGACTATGGAGTCACCAATGCAGTGTGTCTGGCATTGTGTTTTTTAAGGGCTCATCTCATAATATGAGGCTCGGGATAGTTGAACATTATGAAGTAGATTGACCAGTAATGTTGCTTTCTTTTTTTTTCAGTCTGATGATTTTTTTGGGTATGGGTGGACAGTTATTTTGACAGATTTCCTTATCTGGGTAAAATTTTTATTTTTTGGTTTTTTGGCAGGGTAGTTGCCCATAAGTTGTATATCAGATTGTATTGATTAAAATTTGGTAAAAGGGAACATTTGGGTAACCCAATGAAGTCCTGCATTTGTTCTGCTCAGCTTTGGGAATGTACATGATTGGGGTGACCATACAAGAGGGTGTACTACTGTGGAGCATTGGTCAAATGATGAGTTACTCTAGTTCAGTACAGTAAAGCATCAGTAACTTTATTAATTATTTAAAATCAGTAAATCTGTAAAACTGTAAAACAGGCATATACCCCAGCCTTAACCAATATTTTTTTTTTCTTTTTCCAAAAACACACCCCATAATACATACCCCAAATTGGGATTCTGTATTAGTGCACCCCAAGAGTCATTGACTATCTTCTTCTTCAGCTTTTTTTAGGGGAGCCACAGTGGAATGTCTGCTCATGATTGGCAGAGGAATTTTACAGTGTCAAGTTTCCAGGGGGCCCAATTTTCAAAGGCCCCCAAAAAACCACCTAGGGTCAATTTAGAGTGTCCAATCCACCTACTGCATGTCTTAGGTATGTGGGAGGAAACCAGAGCACCCGGAGGAAACCCACGTGACCACTGTTGCTGTATGCCACTCTTTGGGTACATATCCTGTAAACAGTAGTTTTATGTTTGGGTTTAGCTCTTCTTGGAGTTCATGTAGGATGCAGCCCGGGACACCGTCTAGTCCCATTGATGTTGTGTTTTTTGCTTTGGAAGTGACTCTTACCTGAGCATCTGAGATGTCAGGGGGCAGCCTCTGCTGGAGACTCAGATATTTGCCTTTTTGGTGGGGAGGGGAGAAGTTTAACTGAACGGTCAGCTAGGATGTTGGCAATGTCTGTGGGTTGATTAATATTTTGTCATTTTGGACTAATTCTGAGCATATCACAGGAATTCCACCCAGGCTCCTAACATAACTAAAAAGAAAACCTTATGATTATCCTTAGTGTCCTGTGCAATTTTCTCTCGAAGCTGGCCTTAGATGATTTTATGAGTGCCAGTAGTTTTTTGCTAATACTGATCAGAGATGACTTCCCTTTTTTGAGTTTGCTCTATCATATAGTAACTTCCTCCTTCTATTGTATAGTTTGATTAGGGCTGGGGTCCACCAGACAGGACATCTGCCTTAGGAGATGGATCTTGGTTTTATTTGGGATTGCATGATCCATGCATTCCTGAAGGTGATTCACATAGAATGCGTTTGTAAAGGATTCTGTGGTCACCAAGGCCATTATTATCCACAGGGACTTGAAACTTTACAGGATTTCACCCAGTTTTGAGGGGAGTTTGAAATTTACTTTCTTAGAAGTTTTCACTGTGGTTTTTCAGGCATGGGGTGGGGTCCCAGGATATTGTATCCAGTGAGATTAGTTTATGGTCTGATCTTACCAGTGAGGGATACACTTCTGGTCTGGAGCATAGAGTCCCCATGTTGGTGATGATCAGATCACCAATATGTTTTCCCCTCTTATGGGAGTGGTAAAAAGTTGTTCCATAGCATTTGAGTTTATAAATTGGTGTAACCTTTGGGCTAGGGTGTTGGAGCTAGAGTGATGCTCCCAGTCTATGTTTGGGTAGTTGAAGTCGCCCAATATAATGGTGTTTGAAGAGACCTTCATATTTTCCAGTGTTCTCAGGAAGGCCGAGTGGGTTCCTGGGGTTGGGAGGAGTGGTCTGTAGCAGGCTATAAACTGGTAGGCAGTTTTATCCACTGTTAGTTGCACATGGATAGTCTCTCATGCTTCGTGCTGTGCCAGCAACCTGGAGGTGTGGGTATCTTTGACGAATATTGATATTCCCCCTCCTTTTGTGGTTTGGTCCAAGTTTTGGGGCCGAGAAGCATGGTATGAGGTATATACCTGGTGGGTGCTGGGGTGCTGGCCGGGGCCAGCAGACCAGATTTCTGTTACTGCACAGATATCAATGTTTCCATGCTAAGGAGAGTTTTGAGTGCTTGCATCTTGGGGTTTTAGACTTCTGGCGTTGGTAGCATTACTCTTGGATTTTCTTGGCATCCCTTGTGATACCTATGGAGGTGGGTTTTGTCTTTTTGTGATCTTGCCACAAAAAGGCACTATAGAGGTGGCAAGGCCTTTGCCAATACCAGCCCAGGGGTGACAGGTGCAAGCCCGTCCCCTATGAGTAGGCTTATGCGTGGCTTGTAGAACGCCAATAAATGTCCCCGGGCTGACCGGGCATTGGATCCCCCTTTAAATGATACCAATACTTAAACCATTTGTTGGAAATTGATCATCTTGTCTTCCATATTGTGGCATCATTCTTGGTGAGGGTAAGATGCTACTCAAGGTCAATCATACCGGCCTGGGCTACGTATAGGAAGCCACCATGTCTCTTTTCATATAGTCCAGGAGGTATGTCTCAGGTCATTCACACCAGCATGGACAATGACTCAGTCATATTTGTACTTGCCTTGGAGTGACCTGAGTGCTTGTGTTATGGGGGGATCCTAGCCCAAGGCAGCTCCCCCTGACCTTTCCTTGTTCAGCCTGGTGAGCGGAGCCAGTGTGCCTGACATAGAGTCACCTATTACAAGTGTATCAGGTGTGTTGTTTAGCCTTAAGGGCTGTGACTGTTCAGCACACTGGCTTTGTGAGCTATGTGTTGCACTTTTTTGGGGGGTAGGGTTGGGGTGTCTGCTTTAGAGGTCTCTGCTGCTTAGGCAGATTTTATTTAGAGCCCAGTATGTTTTTGTGTTTTTGGGTTTTGGTTTTTAGGTCTATGTGAGACTGGAATTGTAGTGAGTGTGGTTTCCTCCTCCTGACGGGTTTCCCGGTACTGAGTTGAGAGAGCTTAGCCCCAGTTTGGCTTTTGGTTGCATCTCTCACATGTGTTGGAATTTGTTGGGAGGAGGAAGGGTTGTTTGTACATGAGGCAGTTGTAACATTGCCTCAAGATTCCCAGACTCACCAGCTGGCCCGGGAGAGGAGATTGACAACTGACCTTTGGACATGCTAGAATAGTTTTGGGAATTCCTTTATAATTGAAAAAAGGCCAATGGGGAACAAGGTACTAAAAGGAGTTTGTGAGGGTGTAGTGCTTTTAATTTTTAGTGCTGACTTATATAATTGCTTTAGTGAGCAAGTGCCAGGCTTTAGAGTAGGATAGGGGGTTTATTATGAGAACTAGATCAGTTCTAAGGAAAAGTGAAGAGCAGACTTTGTGGAGCCGAGAATGGTTTAGACCCAATTAACCCCCCCCTGAGCTATGAAAACCCAAAACCAAAAGGGGTTTTTTAGGGAACTTGAAAGAGCTAGAAATTGGCCCAAACGCCCAAAAGACTACCAGATTCTTGTGCTGGGAACACTCCTTTAGGGATAGATAGGCTGCTCTAAGCTCCCCACTGCCACTGGTAAAAAAGGCCCCTTTTTCCAAGAAAGGAAATGGGCAACACAGGAACTTTCCAGAAGT
>NW_025054641.1:0-8263 GCF_019279795.1 Protopterus annectens
GGCACTCCCTTCATCCACTTTATATGGGCCTGGCCAAGTGTGGGTTGGCCAGCGTTTTAATGCAACAGCACTATTTATATAATGCAAGAGTACAACAACATTCTCAAGTATAAGTGACACAGACACACTCCAGGAATTATACCTTTATTAATTACATTACACACTTTTCTGGAGGCTCTCTCATTTATTTGAAATTACAGTGCATGCATAGGACTTATTCAAGATGTATTATAATTCCTTTTATTAATGGGTCACAACACTCATTTTCAGGGTCTCTCACTTATTTTATATAACAGTACATGCAGAAAAATTATTCAGGGCTTATTATGCCTTTATTATTGGGCTACAACACTTTTTTTCAGGGTCTCTCACTTATTTTATATAACAATACATGCAGAATAATTACTAACCTGCCTGGTGGTACAGCCTTAGCAGCATATCTGCATAAGCTTGCCGATTCGCAGCACGGACACCTGCAGCTGTGACGTAAATGAAGGGATATTGAGACATACCTGTCTATTATATAGACTACAATAGCAATTCTTACATACTCCATTTCATGGCTACCTACTCAGTGGTGGGGCATTGGCATTTCCACGGGCCTCCTGTATCCATTGGTTCAGTTGGTACTGCTTCCATCTCTTCAGGTCTGCATGGTGGTGTCTGACCTGCTCACCAGTCCGAGGGACGCATGTGGCACTGGTGAGATCATGTGCTAGATGGTTCCAAGTTTCCGCTTTGTACTCCGCACCTTGGAACTGGCCCTGCAGGAGTCTTGCATCATGATGATGGAAGAGGAGCCAAACCATGAGTTTTGACTCCTCAATGCCCCACCATTGCGCTCAAAAATGAGAACCCTCCCCAGCAACGGCCATTCTAACTGCAGATGGGAGCTACAACCAGTTATGGCGATTATTCCCACCTTTGGAGCTTAAATATGCCTCATTTCCTGCACTTATTTGTGATTGGCTGGTTTTGAAAATTCTCAGCTAAGTGCACACCTGCTTAGCACTGAGTAAACTTTTATCAATATGTATATGTATGTTGACAGTGCATGAACAGCAAAAGCTGTCATGGCTTAGTGGTTCAGTACTGTGATTATGGTGCACAGTATCCCGGGTTTGAAGCCTGTCATTGCTTTTTATTTTACTACCAAATTTAATCCATCTAGGAGGTGTGGCTATGTTTAGCTGACTTTGCTCAACTTTACCCAACGGTGCTCTACATTGCCCAACATTGTGCTAGTTGGCGCTGTGCGCAGCTCCACACAAACATGTTTTGTTTGTGCTAGTTGGCGCGATGCGCAGCTCCGCGCAAAGCCATTGCGCCTTAGTTAAAGCAATGCTTAGCTATGGGCAATTATTCTAAACGCTTAATACTGGTAAATGCTGTTTACAGTGCTTCACATTGCTTAAGATAGGTTACTTATGTATCTATTAGTAATGCATGACCATTTCACCTTCCTATATATATTTAAAATATCGTTCACTACTACATAGGCCATTTCAATGCATATTAATAAAATTTAAAAGGTAAATGTTAGGAATTATTTTTATGCACAGATTTCCTACAGAAAATGGAAAGGGGAGTAGTGGGACTCAAACCGGGAATGCCTCCTCTTTTGTATGTATATTATGGCTGTACCACTCACGCTTGTTAAGCTATTTGGCTTAATTTGCATATAAGTGGTTTATTATCCTCTTTGATGTCTAAACTGCTAACTGTAGCTAAGCAATGGGCACACCCATGCACACACGTGCAAATACGGGCAGCTATATTGGGAATAATAAAAAAAAAATTTGTTTTACATTTTATTTCATTTGTACAGGGGTTTTGAATGTGGGGGAGTGTAGAGTTGGGGGTATACACATTTGAGCAGACTCGCTCATATCTGCTAACATTTGCAGATTTAGGCACTTGCAGGGGCATGGATATTTGGACTGCTCGGCAGTCTGACACACACCCTGCACTCCTACATGCTCTGTGTTAGCCTTGGAGTTGAGTCAGCGTGCCCTCATGAATATGCATGGCGCGCTGACATCATACTCTTAGGCTGCCGTTTCCGTGTAAGACTTACTTAATCTTACATGGAGGATTACTGACTCCCCCCCCAATAACTAAACAAACATAGAAGTTTTCCTTTTTATGCTTCTTGGCTCCAGTATCTATCATCAGCTCACTCCTAGCCAATCTGCGCATTTGATCTAACCCACCAGGGTGAGGGTTACCTAGCAGCAGCCATAATGTAGAAAGTCATCAAGGTGATTCAGTGTAATTTACCTTGACTAAACTTGTTCTACATGTACACATACACTGCTAAGCAGAGGCAGGTAGCCATGAATTGGGTTGACACAACTGGTCATCCTTCGCTTCTATAAAGGATGTTGAAAGCAAACAGATCCAACACAACTCCAAACCACTGGAAGTGGAGCTCTCATGTTCCTGGGGAAATTACACTATATTGTGTGCTTCATGATCACCTGTACCTCCCTGAGAGATGTATGGGTCAAAATCCTCGCATGTCTATTCTGCTTACTTCTACCCTGCTAGTTGAAATCCAGTCAACTACTTAGACACAGTCAGGGCTGCATATCTATGTACCAAATAGACAGGTTTCCAAACAAAAAAGTGAAATCCAGCAATACTACTAATAATAATAGACTTAACCTAATACTTGGTGGTGATATTCACCCCAACCCTGGCCCACCCACTTCAGATACACATACCCCCACTTGCAATCTAAGCTACAAACTCAACACTGGCCAACTAACTCTCCTAGCCTGTCATCTCAATATTAGAAGCATTATCAACAAGGTACATGAATTAAAATGCACTTGGATGTCCACTCTGAGATTCTGTTTATCTGAAACTGGTTAAACCTCTAACACTGCAGACAATGAGTGTTACCACCTGGGTACAACATGGCCACATTACATGGATCGCGGTTTCGTGGAAGGGAGGTGGGTAGTTGGTACTCTATAAATCTGAGTTAAATGTCACCATAGATGTAATACAACCACCTCAGATTAATGATCTGTATATTCTTACACCAAATTGGCGACTTAATAAAGATAAATGCATTAATACTATCTGTATGTACATACCCCAGGTAACAATATATCTACACTTGAAGATATCTTAATTGGCTATCATGTCACTACAATCTAAGAAACCCTACTACTTGTAGACTGTAAATATTAGACCGGGGCACCTGTTCCTCAGAATCCCCAACCACCCATATTAACCTGCATGCATTTCACACAACTCATATCCACCCCTACCAGGATAGGTAAACCCAACCAAAAAGAAAGCATACTTGAATGGATAATTACAAATAGTCACTCCCACCTATGCCACCCTGTACCGGATGGCTCAAGAGATCACCTTCACATATATGTAATTAAGCACAAAGCCATTAATTCCCAACAACCCTCTACTCAGAAAGGTTAGAAACAATATAAACTTGGACCCTGCCAAATTCCTAACAAGAACTAAACTCATGTATCATTCATTCTAAAACACCTCCCCTTAGAGGAATCAGTAACATAATTCTAACAACAAATTCCTTGAGATCCTTGATTTGTATGCACCTGTTCGTTCAAAGAGAATAGCAGTAAAACTGTGCCATGGCTTTCTGCAAAAAGAGTCTAAAACTCAAATTACCCTTAGAAACAAAGCATGGGCTTGCGTTATTCTAAAGACCCCAAGATCACATTAAATACAGGCAACTGGTAATCCAAAACTAAAAACTATTTTACAAAAACAAAAATAATACTACTGTAATTTACAGACAGTAAATCAAAATAACCTCAGAAGTTTTAGCAGGTTTACATAATCTACTACATCCTGGACAAACTTCAACCCCAATCCCTGCTGCTACTATTGTAAAACCCCTGAAGATATTTCTGACAGTTTTAAATCGCATTCTTACTGAGACACCCAAGCCCTAGCTAGTCAATCCATCTCCCTAGCTCCCCTGGTCCTGAAAGTAACACCCCTAGAAACCTACCGCGATTCAGCTTCCAACCAGTCACCACTTCACTTATTCGTACCTTGGATCAAAAAAATTCAAAACCACACTTCTTCTGCTGATCAACTCCCAAGCCAAGTACCTACAAAATCAGCTGATGCTATTGCTACCCCCTTTTCGGGCTCCCAATACTCAATCAATCGAATCCATAGTAGAAGCTAAAATTCCCACCATCTGAAAAATATCCTGTATGTAATCCCAATTTCACAAAGGAGGCAGCTCACTGAATTTCCAATTATAGGCCAATAGCTATACTCTCTCCACTTGCAAAGATTATGGAAAAAATGTATTCATAGACAACCTGCACCACCTAATCCAGAATCACCTTATGGCAGACACTCAGCATGGCTTCCATCCTCATCACAGCACTACTTCAGCCCTCCTAGCCTTTTACTCAACACCATAAACCATAATCACAACAATAATTATATATCCTCAGCCCTCTTCTTGGATCTTTCCAAGGCATTCGATATGGTTGATCACCAACTTTAATCCACACCCTGCAAACATTCTGTTCATAGATACTAGAGCCCTTCAAAGGTTTCAATCACCTGAATAAATGGTCGACAGCAGGCTGTCCTCTGGCAGAAGAAACTCTTAACCTTCTACCTAACACCCTTGGAGTACCAAGGCTCTATACTAGCCCTTGCTGTTCTCCATCTTCATTAACCACCTTATACTGTCATCCCAAAAGTCAGCTGTATCCAATATGCTGATGACTCTACTCTGATTTGCTCGGCCACATCTCCAATAGAGTTATGGTCAGCTACCCAGACCACCTTAATAATAGAAAACTGGCTTTCTGAATGTCGTCTGATCCTAAATCCCCAAAAAACTAAAATGCTGTTATTTTCACCAACACATTGGTCTACCGCTTTCACCTTTACCATACATTTAAATGATGATGCAATAATCTCCCCTGACCCCTCTACAAAACTATCAAGTGTCATCATAGATAATAATCTAAAATTTGACCTACATGTTAACCATACTATCAAAACCATCAATAAAAAACTATGGTCACTTTACAGAATAAAAGCCTTCCTAACCCCTCCAGCTAAAATTGTCATAGCTCGCTCTCACCTTCTTTCAACCCTTCTGTATGCATCCCCTCTACTCTCAAATTTAAACAAGACTGTCCTTAACAAACTCTCAACTTGCTACAACCACATTGCCAGGTTTGCACTGGGCTGCCATTTAAGCACATCATTGCATCAATCTAAACCAGCTTGGGTGGCTTGAACTACCCAGCCTAATCCAGTATAACCAACTGATCATGGCCTATAAAATCCTGTATAATCCGGACGATACTCCTGCACTTAAAAATATTATCACCCCCTATAACAATCCTAGACTGCTTCGATCCTCTAACAAACTACTAATTCAGACTAGCAAAATTAATAACACAGCCGGTGACTCTCTCTTTGCAAATTCTGTAAGTAGATCCTGAAACTTTCTTCCAGCTGATATTACCTTACTTTCCACCTTGTCAATTTAAAACTAGACTCAAACAATTTTTTTACTTAACTGGCTATGTCACTGTATCAAGCCTGGCTAACTCTCTCTAGAATGTGTAAAAATCTGTTAACCATCTTACTGTATAATTTCATTTAATCCTGACTAACACTTGGGATTAATTCTAACCTGTGGAACTTGTTTAACTTGCTTACTTATGTAATCTCTGTAAATAGTCTGTTTGTAATATGTAATTCTGGTATTATGTAATGCTGTATCTGCTTACCCTTGGAGCTTTTCTCCCCAGACCTCCGCTGAAAATGGACATGTATCCAGTCGGACTATCCCAGTCAACAAATGTAAAATAAAATAAAAATAAAAATAAAAATAAAAATAATAAAGACTGACTAACTAAATCATTAGAAAAAACATTGTTAGAAAGGTAAGTCTTATGGAATCATCTGAAGCAGAACAAGGTGGAACTTCTGTGAAGCTACTATGGTAGTAAGTTCCAGATCACAATGTTTTGTAAGTGAAAAGGTAAACACCGGGTATCTTAATTTATTATCTAGAAGTACTAGCAGCTGCAGCTTGATAAAGTGCGTTTCATATTCTGGGCAGTTAAAAAGTCTTTCTTCTGTGCTATGGTGAGACCAAAGTTATATAGGGCCCAGAACTGCATGTGTCTGAAGAAAGCAGAAAGACATATAGGTGACTAATGTGGTCACAGCAGCATAAATGCAGTATTTTGGCAGTAATTAGTGCCATTAAGTAACTATGTCACAGTGTTGTGGGCAGTAAATGTTGCTTTATATGAACATGATGTCATTATTGTCCGGCAAGAATAGACACCTACAAAACTGAAAAATGTTTACTGGCATAGCATTTTTAAGAATAACAACCAGTTAGGAAATTATTTTTTTTCCTTTTTTTGATACTGTCTTCTTTGCATTTGTGGCATACCAAAATAAAATATTATTAAATAATAATAATAATAATAATAATAATAATAATAATAATAATAATAATAATAATATTCTGTTCTCTTAAGATTACATAACGAGCAGAAAGAGAAAAAACTAACTTTTTGGGAGTATATATCTGCACACTAACAACCCAATTATATTCCCTCAAAGTGTAAGCTTTTTAGAATTTTATAACATTACAGTTGCCTCTGCTTTCAACATGTTCTGAAAAGAAATTTAGTTGTTTTATTTTACCTCTGGTTACTGAAAGGTAATTTCTGTTTCTTTTGGACTGTGTGTTTTGTGGGCAATCTAATAAAGATGCTGTCTTCTTTTTCCTCAGCAAAGAAACATAATAATAAAGGAACGGTTTCAACCTTTGCATATTTCATTATACCTTGACAGTGCACAGATCATAACCTAATGTTTCTGGAAGTAGCCTTCAGTCACATTGAGCATATGTCTATCCTGATACATAAACTTATGTTTCCAAGAATGAAATGGAAGCCATACATTTTGGTTGGTAAAGGCCTATATATCTTAACACTGAAAGGCAAGGAAGGTATATAATTGATGGAGACACAACATTCCATGTTGAGAATGCTTAATTTTATAGGCAGAAATTGATCCCTTTTAGTGGTATTGTAGGTTTTCTTTCTTGCAGCATATGCTGTGTAATTTAGTTACTTCTATACATGCATTTTACTATTTGTGTGTGCAATAAAGCTTTCTGCAAATTTAGCATTTTAAACAAAATGTGAGGCATTGCTTAAAACCATAAGTTACTGCTGCTAATGTCATCTTTTCTAGACACTGATTTATATATTTTACATACTTTGAATTATGTATAAGTTAGCAGATTTTTACAAGTTTACAAAGGTGCTGTAATGTTGCATCAGATTTTTTACTTTATTTTTTAGAATAGGTCAGACTAAAGGACATGCCATTTATGAATAATCTATTTACATGGAAAGCTAGGAAAATGAGTTAAGTATGTATTTGTTAGATTCAAAAACAAGATATTCACTGCAGGACATGAGAACTTTTACTTCAAACAGCAGAGAGGATACCTGTCAGGTACCTCGTAGATTACATGTATATCAATCTTCTGTTACCTAAGTATGCTTTTAGCTTCTTAACATTAAATAACCCTAGCCCCTTTCTATATTGTAAGAAAAAATAATAATAATTGCAAAACACTTCAGTCTCTATTGATAATGATTTACAATTAAATGCAAATTGTTATCAAAACCTTTTTCATTCAAATGGCCTGTTTCAATCCTGCTTTTTATGATACTGTGTTGCTTTGCAGGAAGCAGGCACTGATCAAGAAATATATATATTTTTAAGGTATATGGATGGATTTTCTGTTTTCCTAAATTTTGTTATACTCAAACAAAGTATTAATGTTACACTTTCTATGCTTTTATTTTTTGAGAAATAATTTAATGGGATTTTTTCCAGAAAAGAACCATGTTTGGCACTCACACATTTTACAAATTGTTGAATTTAAAAATTATTTTGCAAGGGGAAAAATTTTTTCAATTTGAAATTGTTTGATTCAGGACACTTCTGGGGAGTATATTGAAAGGGTGTTTTGCTAATTTTATAAACATTTTAAAAAAATATTAATAACATTATAGGGTTTCATAAAGCAAAGCTTTGCCCTGACAAATTTGGGATTTTAACAAAAAATTTTAAAATTGCCACTTTTTATTTTAACCCAGGACTTATAAAATGAATAAATAAAAAACCAGCATTTTAAAGTTTTTTAAAAAACATAATGGATATTTTTTCAGCAAAAGTTTTTTTC
>NW_025054642.1:0-3197 GCF_019279795.1 Protopterus annectens
CGGGCGGGGGTTCAATTATCCCCTCTGCATTGCCCTTTGGCCTTATCACTGTGCCCAGAGTGTTCACGAAATGCCTGGCATCAGTAATTGCCTACTGCAGACTCAAGGGATACAAATATATCCATATTTGGCGACTGCCTGATCAAGCGGACAGCAAGACATACTTCTGAAACATCTGGTTTTTGTAATAAGTTGTTGAATTCCTGGGATACACAGTCAACAAAAGAAATCAAGGCTAATACCTCTCAACAATAATTTCCTGGGTGCCAACTTGGATACAAACACCCAGATGGCCTACCTCACGCCAGAGAAACAAGGGCAACTACTCAATACTTCAGAAAACTGGCAACATTTCACCAGGCTGACTGCAAGGAAAATCCTGCAGGCTCTGGGATTCATGGCATCTTGCATCCTACTAATCCCATGTGCAAAGCTGCATATGAGGAAACTTCAATGGTACCTAAAAACCTATGGTCTCAACACAGCCACAGTTTGGAAACAATAATACCACTAATTCCATGTCTACAAAAGGAATTTCTGTGGTGGGCACAAGCATGCCAAAGAAACACAGGTCTCCCTTCTGCAAGCCTCAAGCAATCAAACCATCACAACGGGACGCCTCAGATTACGCCTGGGGGCACACATGACAGATGTGCATTCAGGGCAAATGGTCCCAAAGAAAAGCACCTACATCAATCAAAAGGAAATGCTAGCAGTAATAAATGCTATTATAGCTTTCAAAGACCTCTGCATCCAGGCCAGCTATTGATAAGGACAGACAACACCACAGTAATGTGGTACATAAACAAACAGGGAGGAACCCATCATACCCCTATGCAGGCTAGCCATGTCTCTTTGGAACATGGCTCTGATTAAATCACTTCAAGCACAGTTCCTGCCAGGCAAGGAAAACACTCTGGCAGACAACTTAAGCAGAAATATGACAGATCCACACGAATGGAAGTTGCATCCTCAAGTTTTTCAAAGATAATTCAAGCATGGGAAGGCCAGACATAGATCTCTTTGCCTCCCACAGAAATCACCAATTGGCAAAATTCTGCTCAAGGACCTTTCATCCACAGGCCTGGAAAGTGGACGCACTCTCAGTTGGACAACAATGACAGTTTATGCCTTTCCACCTCTTCCTCTGCTGCCCAAAGTTATATTAAAAGCCAGAGCAGACAGCCCAAAGATGATTCTCATTGCTCCACAGTGGCCGAGTCAACACTGGTACCCACTCCTGAGGAGCCTACGCATTCCCACCATGGATCCTGCCTCTAATGCCTCTTCTACTGACTCAGCACAACTTCAAAACTCTTCACAGTCAGCTGAAAACACCCAATCTAGCCGCATGGAAGATTCCTTAAAATCACAACAGACCCTACTCTCCAAGGAGGTACAGGATGTCATTTTGGAGGCCAGAAGACCTTCTACTAGAAAAGCCTACTCCGCCAAATGGAAACGGTTTTGTGCTTGGAATGAGAAAAAGGGCCAGAACCCTGGAATACTGAATTTACCTCAAATATTACAGTACCTAGCTGAGATGCTAAGCAGTGGACTTTCATTCTCTTCCATCAAAATCCATGCCTCAGCCATTTCTGCAGAATACAACACTGATCCGCCTTTATTCTCTCACCCCCTCTTAAGGCAGTTCCTCAGAGGGGCTAAGAATATAAAACCCCCAAGGAAACAACCAGTACCTGCTTGGGACTCAATTTAATTCTAGAAAACTGACTGCCTCCTTTGAGCCACCTGCCTCAACAGAACTCCAGTAATTGTCCTGCAAAACAGCCTTCCTGCTCGCTATCACCTCAGCTCTCAGGGTTTTGGAACTACAAGCCCTCATGGCTGTGCAGCCTTTCATCATTTTCCATCGGGACAGAGTTTCCTTATGACTTTATGCCAAAGGTAGTGTCCAGGGTAGCCTTGAATCAGGCTATCCACTTACCTACCTTTTACGCCAATCCTCAAAAGAAAGGGGAGAGACTACTAGAGTCCTTGGACATTCACAGACACTATTTATTTGGACAGAACAAAGCCTTTCAGAAAATCAGAGCAACTCTTTGTGTCCTATGCTACAGGGCTCAAGGAAGCCTATTTCCAAACAGACAATCTCAAAATGGATAGCCCACTGCATATGCTTTTGTTACTCTCTTCATGGTAAAACTGTGCCTGCAGGCATCAGGTCTCACTCCACAAGGGCCACAGCTACCTCTGCAGCTTTCCTCAGGGGTTCCTACCAAAGATATTTTGGAAGCTGCCACTTGGAGTTCTGTGCATACTTTCCAAGCACTATCACCTCCTTATACTCCAAATCTAGAGCAGGCTTTGCCACTGCAGTTTGCAGGGCATCCTGGCTCCTCCTAGTTCACCTAGTGCCTACCACCCCTTTCTTAGCTTTGGGATTCTACCCATCTGTTATGACTGCAGCTGTATGCACGATGAACATAGTACAGTTTTGTACCTACCATAAATATAGATGTTCAAGTGCTAATACAGCTGCAGTCCAGGTTTCCCTCCCTCCTTCCCCTCTTGGGACAGGCCTAATGACTAACACCCCCTCATACAACCTGATTGGGGTATTCTTTTATGGTGTATTTGCTTGCAACTACTGTTTTTTGATTACACTGCATTGCATTATTACATAAATTTATGTATTGCCTTCCTTCTGGGGGCACCTGACATCTGGGGCAAGAAAAACTGAAGAAAATGGCGTTGGCTGGTTCTTTTATACCCCTGTCGCACTGACGTCAGGGAAGAAGCGACGACAACCGACGCCGGACCTAGACTTTGGAATTCGGCCGACCGAGGACCTGCCTAGCAGGAAAACCCATCTGTTATGACTGCAGCTGTATTAGTACTCAAACATCTACATTTATGGTAGGTACAAAACTGTACTTTCCAGCCATTGCATACTGCAGGCAGAGAAATATCCAAATTTTCCCATACTTGGACAATTCCCTGATTCAGGCAGACAGTCAGGAATTGCTACTTCAGCACCTGGCATTTGCAAAAAGCCTTCTCACTTCATTGAGGTACACCATCAATGAAATCACAACTGGTGCCCAGTCAAAGATTGTATTCCTGGGAGCAACTTGGACACAACTTCCCAGGCAGGTTTCCACTTCCTCCAAACAGTAGCAGGCAAAAGCAAGCCCTGCCTTCAGGCTATTCCTGCAGTAGACAAAGGATCTATC
>NW_025054643.1:0-10211 GCF_019279795.1 Protopterus annectens
TCAGCCTGGGACTCTGGCTTTCACAGGGTGATGATAATACCCCCATTACTGGTCAGCCCGACCCCGACTTTCACGGGGTGACGATAATGCCCTTCATTACTTGTCAGACCAACTTTCACGGGGTGAAAATAATACCCCCCATTATGGGTAAGACCGACCCTGACTTTCACGGGGTGACAATAATACCCCCCATTACGGGTCAGCCCGACCCCGACTTTCACTGGGTTATGATAATACCCCCCATTACAGGTCAGCCCGACCCCAACTTTCATTGGGTGATGATAATACCCCCCATTACATGTCAGCCTGACCCTGATTTTCATGGGGTGACGATAATACCCCCCAATTATGGGTCAGCCCGACCCTGACTTTAACAGGGTGATTTATAATGTTCCCCTCAAGACACGGGTCAGCCTGACCCTGACTTTCACAGGTTGATGATAATACCACCCTATTATGGGTCAGCCCGACCCCAACTTTCACGGGGTGATGATAATACCACCCCATTACTGGTCAGCCCGACTTTCATGGGGTAATGATATTACCCACCCTTATGGGTCAGCCCGACCCCGACTTTCACGGGGTGACGATAATACCCCCCATTACTGGTCAGCCCAACCTCGACTTTCACGTGCTGATGATAATACCGCCCCATTATGAGTCACCCCGACTTTCACGGGGTGATGATAATACCCCCCATTACATGTCAGCCCGACCCCAACTTTCACGGAGTGACGATCATACCCCCCATTATGGGTCAGCCCGACCCCGACTTTCAAGGGGTGATGATAATACCACCCCATTACGGGTCAGCCCGACACCAACATTCACGGCGTGATGAAACTCCCCCCCATTACGGGTCAGCCCGACCCTGACTTTCATGGGTGAAGAAAATACCCCCCATTATGGCCAGCCCGACCCCGACTTTCACGGGGTGATGATAATACCCCCAATACTGGTCAGCCCGACCCCGCTTTTCACGGGGTGATGATAATACACCCCATTATGGGTCAGCCCGACACCAACTTTCATGGCGTGATGAAAACCCCCCCATTACGGGTCAGCCCGACCCTGACTTTCACAGGTGATGAAAATACCCCCCATTATGGGTCAGCCCGACACCAACTTTCATGGGGTGATGAAAACCCCTCCCATTACGGGTCAGCCCGACCCTGACTTTCACAGGTGATGAAAATACCCCCCATTATCGGTCAGCCCGACCCCGACTTTCACGGGGTGATGATAATACCCCCCAATACTGGTCAGCCCGACCCAGACTTTCATGGCGTGACGATAATACCCCTCCATTACGGGTCAGCCTGACCCCGACTTTCACGGTGTGATGATAATACCCCCCATTACGAGTCTGCCTGATCCCGGCTTTCACGGCATGATGATAATACCCCCCATTATGGGTCAGCACTTTCACGGCGTGACGATAATACCCCCCCATTACAGGTCAGCCCGACCCTGACTTTCACGGCGTGATGATAATATCCCCCCATTATGACTCAGCTCGACTCCGGCTTTCACGGTACAATGATAATGCCCCCCATTATGGGTCAGCCCGACCCCGACTTTCACTGCGTGATGATAAAACCCCCCATTATGGGTCATCCTGACCCAGACTTTCATGGTGTGAGAATAATACTCCCCCATTACGGGTCAGCCTGACCCTGACTTTCATGGTGTGATGATAATACCCCCCATTACGAGTCAGCCCGACCCCGGCTTTCACGGCCTGACTATAATACCCCTCCATTATGGGTCAGCCCGCCCTACTTCTTTCACCGCTAAGGACGATAATATTCCTCCATTATGGGTCAGTCTCGATTCCCGGGACTTTCATGGCGTGATGATAATATTCCCCCATTACGACTCAGCCCTACCCCGGCTTTCACGGCATGATGATAATACCCGCCATTATGGGTCAGCCCGACAAAAGACTTTCATGGCGTGATGATAAAACCCCCCAATTATGGGTCAGCCCGACCTTGACTTTCATGGGTTGGTGATTATAACCTCCGTTACGGGTCTGCCCGACCCAGACTTTCACGGGGTGATGATAATACCCTCATTATGGGTCAGCCCGACCCCGACTTTCTCGGGGTAACAATAATACACCCCCATTACCGTTCAGCCCAACCCCGACTTTCATGGGGCGATGATAATACCCCCCATTACGGGTCAGCCCGACCTTCGGCATCTCCATGGGTGACTTAGTACTTCCCATTACGTGTCAGCCCGACACTGACTTTCACGGGGTGATGATAATACCCCCATTATGGGTCAGCCTGACCCCAACTTTCATGGGGTGATGATAATAGTCTCTATTATGTCAGCTCTTTAAATTCGACATTCACGGATGACGTATAACACTTCTCAAGATACGGGTCAGCCCGAAACCGACTTTCACAGGGTGACCATAATACCCCCCATTATGTGTCAGCCCGACCCCGACTTTCACGGGTTGACGATAATACCCCCCCATAACGGGACAGTCCAACCCCAGCTTTCACAGGGTGATGATAATACCCCCCATTGCGGGTCAGCCCGACCCCAACTTTCACAGAGTGATGATAATACCCCCCCATTACGAGTCAGCCTGACCCCGACTTTCATAGGGTGGTGATAATGCCCCCCATTACGTGATATTGCAGCCTGACCCCTTTACTTTCACGGGTGACGAGCAATACCCCCACATATTATTGGTCAGCCCGACAATGACTTTCACGGGGTGATGATAATAGCCCCGTATTATGGGTCAGCTTGACACCATCTTTCATGGGGTGATGACAATACCCCCCATTACGGGTCAACCCGACCCCGACTTTAACAGGTGATGATAATACCACCCCATTACTGGTCAGCCCGACCCCGACTTTCACAGGCTGATGATAATACCCCCCATTACTGGTCAGCCTGACCCTGACTTTCATGCGGTGATGATAATACCCCGCCCATTATGGGTCAGACCAACTTACACGGGGTTCCGATAATACCCCCCATTATGGGTCAGCCCGACCCCGACTTTCACGGCGTGACAAGAATACCTCCCCATTACGGGTCAGCCTGACCCCGACTTTCACAGGTTGACGATAATGCCCCCCATTACGGGTCCGCTGGACCCTGACTTTCATGGTAGTGACGATAATACCCCCCAAAATGGGTCAGCCTCCTCGACTTTCAGCCATGTGGGGTGGATGAGGATTACCACCCCAAGTGCAGTGGGTCAGCCCGATCCCGTCTTTCACCAGGTGATGATAAAACCCCCCCATTACGGGTCAGCTTGACCCCAACTTTCACGGGGTGATGATAATACCCCCATTACGGGTCATCCCGACCCCGACTTTAATAGGGTGATGATAATACCACCCCATTATGGGCCAGCCCGACCCTGACTTTCACGGGGTGAAGATAATACCCCCCATTACATGTTAGCCTGACCCCAACTTTAACGGGGTGACGAAAAGACCACCCCATTATGGGTCTGCCCGGCCCCGACTTTCACATGGTGACGATAATATTCCGCCATTACGGGTCAGCCCAACCCCGACTTTCATGGGGTGATGATCATACCCCCAATTACGTGTCATCCTGTCCCCGACTTTCATTGGGTGATGATAATACCCCCCCATTAGGCGTAAGCCCGACCCCGACTTTCACGGCGTGACAATAATACCCCCCATTACAGGTCAGCCCGACACCGACTTTCACGGGGTGACAAAAATACCCCCAGTACGGGTCAACCAGACCCTGACGGGGTGATGATAATTGATAATACCCCCCTCTTTTCGGGTCAGCCCATCCCCCGACATTTACGGGGTGATGACAACACCCCCCATTATGGGTCAGCCCAACCCCGACTTTCACGGGGTGACAATAATACCCCCTATTATGGGTCAGAATGACCCCGACTTTCACGGGGTGATGATAATACCTCCTCATTACGGGTCAGCCTGACTTTCACGGGGTGACAATAATACCCCCCCATTATGGGTCAGCCGGACTTTCACGGGGTGATGATAATACCCCCATTCTGGGTCAGCTCGACCACGACTTTCACGGGGTGATGATAATACCCCCCATTATGGCTCAGCCTGACTCAGACTTTCACGGCGTGATGATAATACCCCCCATTATGGGTCAGCCTGATCCCGACTTTCATGGTGTGATGATAATACCACCCATTACGAGTCAGCCCAAACCCGACTTTCACTGCGTGATGATATTATTCTCAGTATGGGTCAGCCTCGGCATTCCTTGTAACTTTCATGGGATGATGGTAATACCCCCCATTATGGGTCAGCCCGAACCAGATTTTCATGGGTTGATGATTATACCCCGTTACAGGTCAGCCTGACCCCGACTTTCTCAGGGTGACGATAATACCCCTATTACGGATCAGCCTGACCCTGAATTTCATGGGGTGATGATAATACCCATGTTACGGGTCAGCCCGACCCCAACTTTCACGGGATAATGATAATACCCCCCATTACGGGTGAGCCTGACCCTGACTTTTACTGCGTGACGATAATACCCTCCCATTACGGGTCAGCCTGACCCCGACTTTCACGGGATGACGATAACACCCCCAGTTATGAGTCAGCCCAACCCAGACTTTCATGAGTTGACGATAATACCCCCCTTTACAAGTCAGCCTGACCCTGACTTTCATGGGGTGATGATAATACACCCCATTATGGGTCAGCCTGACCCCGACTTTCACTGGGTGACGATAATACCCCACATTATGGGTCATTCTGACCCGACTTTCATGGGATGAGGATAATACCTCCCCATTAAGGGTCAGCCTGACCTTGACTTTCACATGGTGATTATAATACCCTCCATTATTGGTCAGCTCGACCCCGTCTTTCACAGGGTGACAATAATACCACCCCATTATGGGTCAGCCCGATCCCGGCTTTCACCGGGTGATGATAATACCCCCCATTACGGGTCAGCCCGACTTTCACGGGGCGACTATTCCACCCCCATTACGGGTCAGCCCGACCCCGACTTTCATGAAGTGACGATAATACTCCCCCATTACGGGTCAGCCAAACCCCGACTTTCATGGCGTGACAATAATACTGCCCATTATGGGTCAATCCGACCCCGACTTTCACGGGGTGATGATAATAACCCCCGTTATGTGTCAGCCAAACCCCAACTTTCACAGGGTGACGATAATGCCCCCCATTACTGGTCAGCCCGACCCCAACTGTCACGGGGTGACGATAATACCCTCCCATTACAGGTCAGCCCACCACCGACTTTCAAGGTGTGATGATAATTCCCCCCATTATGGGTCAGCCCGTCCCCGACTTTCACGGGGTGATGATAATACCCCCCATTATGGGTCAGCCTGACCCCGACTTTCATGGCGCGATGATAATACCCCCCAGTACGAGTCAGCCCAACCCAGACTTTCATGGAGTGATGATAATACCCCCCCATTATGGGTCAGCCAAACCCCGACTTTCACGGCGTGATGATAATACTGCCCATTATGGGTCAATCCGACCCCGACTTTCACGGGGTGATGATAATACCCTCCGTTATGGGTCAGCCTAACCCCAACTTTCACGGGGTGATGATAATACCCTCCCATTACAGGTCAGACCACCACCGACTTTCACGGGGTGACGATAATTCCCACCATTATGGGTCAGCCCAACCCCGACTTTCACGGGGTGACGATAATACCCCCCATTATGGGTTAGCCCCACCCCGACTTTCACGAGCTGATGATAATACCCCTGTTACGGGTCAGCCCGACCCCGACTTTCATGGGGTGATGATAATACCACAGTTTTGGGTCAGCCCGACCCCGAATTTCACAGGGTGATGATAATACCCCCCATTACGGGTCAGCCCGACTCTGACTTTCACAGGGTGATGATAATAACCCCCCATTACAGATCAGCCCGACCCCGACTTTCATGGGGTGATGATAATACCCCCCATTATAGGTGAACCCGACTTTAACAGGGTGATGATAATACCACCCCATTATGGGTCAGCCAAACCCCACCTTTCACGGGGTGATGATAATAACCTCTCATTATGGGTCAACCTGACTTTCACGGCGTGACGATAATACCCCCCATTATGGGTCAGCCCGACCCTGACTTTCATGGTGTGACGATAATACCCCCCATTATGGGACAGCCCGACCCCGACTTTCACTGCTTGATGATAATACCCCCCATTATGGGTTAGCTCAACCCTGACTTTCACGGGGTGATGATAATACCCCCATGTTATGGGTCAGCCCGACTCCGACATTCACAGTGTGATGGCACACCTCTCAGCCTCTGGTCAGGCCCGAGACCTCTGGACTCCTCACAGGGTGACAATAATATCCCCCATTAAGGGGCAGCCTGACCCTGACTTTCACAGGGTGATGATAATACCCCCATTACAGGTCAGCTCGACCCCAACTTTCACGGGGTGACGATAATGCCCCCCCATTATGTGTCAGCCTGACCCTGACTTTCACAGGGTGACCATAATACCCCTCATTAAGGGGCAGCCTGATCCTGACTTTCACAGGGTGATGATAATACCCCCATTACAGGTCAGCCCGACCTTGACTTTCACAAGGTGATGATAATACCCCCGCATTACGGGTCAGCCCAACCGAGACTTTCACAGGGTGACGATAATACGCCCACATTACGGGTCAGCCTGACCACAACTTTAACAGGGTGATGATAATACCACCCCATTATGGGTCAGCCCGACCCCGACTTTCATGGGGTGACTATAATGTTCCCATTACGTGTCAGCCCGACCCTGATTTTCATGGGGTGATGATAATACCCCCATTATGGGTCAGCCCAACCCCGACTATCACAGGGTGATGATAATACCCCCCATTATGGGTCAGCCCAACTCGGACTTTAACGATGTGACGATATTACCGCCCATTATGGGTCAGCCTGACCCTGACTTTCACAGCTGAATGATAATACCCCCCATTATGGGTCAGCCCGACCCCGACTTTCAAGGCGCGATGATAATACCCCCCATTACGGGTCAGCCTGACCCCAACTTTCACAATGCAATGATAATACCCCTCCATTACGGGTCAGCACGACCATGACTTTCACGGCGCAAGAATAATACCCCCCATTACAGGTCAGCCAGACCCTGACTTTCACGTCATGACAATAATACCCCCCATTACGGATCAGCCTGACCCTGACTTTCATGGCACGATGATAATACCCCCATTACAGGTCAGCCTGACCCCAACTTTCATGGGGTGATTATAGTACCTTCCCATTACGAGTTAGCCCGACCCCGACTTTCACAGGATGATGATAATACCCCCCCCGTTATGGGTCAGCCCGACCCAGACTTTCATGGGTTGACAATAATACCCCCGTTACAAGTCAGCCCAACCCCGACTTTTACGGGGTGACGATAATACCCCCATTATGGGTCAGCCTGACCCCGACTTTCATGGGGTGAAAATAATAACCCCCATTACAGATCAGCCTGACCCCGACATTCACAGGGTGATGATACGATAATACTCCCCGTTAAGCAGCAGCCCAACCCCGACTTTCACGGGGTGACGATAATACCCCCCATTACGGGTCAGCCTGACCCCGACTTTCATGGGGTGATGATAATACCCCCCCCATTATGGGTCAGCCTGACCCCAACTTTCACAGGGTGATGATAATACCCTCCCATTATGGGTCAGCCTGACCCCGACTTTCACAGGGTGATGATAATACCCCCATTATGGGTCATCTCGACCCAAACTTTCACGGGGTGATGATAATACCCCCCATTACGGGTCAGCCCGACCCTGACTTTCACGGGGTGATGATAATACCCCCCCATTATGGGTCAGCCTGACCCTGACTTTCACAGGGTGATGATAATACCCCCCATTATGGGTCAGCCCGACTATCATGGGGTGAAATTTTCATTGAATGTAAAGGCCAGCAACATTAATATTTCTTTTAGGAGAATATTATCACTGTCTTCTTCAGTTAACTCAACATGTTTTTGAGTTTTCCCTTAAGAATTCTGACCTCTACTCTCATCATAAGGCAGTACAGTTTCCATGTTTTCCTTAATCTATGTACCTTGTTGCCTGGTGGGCATGGTCTGACTTTCTCTTTCTGTGTTCGCCTCCCATGCACAAGGTACAAGGTTTGATCCTGACCTCCGGCCAATGCATTATCTCCGGCCATTGCATTATCTACTTGTGCGGGGGTCTTCCCCCCCAATCATGCTGAATGTTTCCATCTGAAATTCACCTATGAATGGATGACATTTAAAAGGGGAGAATGAACAAGAAAGTACTCAGCGCTCAATTACCCCAAGACAAGTAGATGACTAAACAGACTCATTCGAAGAAGAATGGCAGCACCTCAAAACAGCATGTGGGATGACTACAGAACAAATGCGTGGCCATGCAAGTGATAGAAATAAGGTACTTAAAAAAAGGTACCTAAGGAAGTCATCAAAGGACAGGATGAGTGCAGGACAAAGTGCGACATGGAAAAGATAGACTAGGTTCATAGGTTCATACTAGGCTATCTGCCCTAGGGCATTTATAACCCTAGCCAGAGTGTGTTTGGCTTTCGCCACCCATTTTAAATTAATTTGGCGCAGGGCCCTTTTGAGTTAGTATACTGTGCCTCTGTCTAACAGTGACACAGAAGTGATACCTGGGGTAAACTTACTTATCTCCCATCCGCTTCTCATCAAGACTCCTCTTGAAGAGAGTCAATGAGGGACTTTTGCCTAACCTGGACTGGGATTTTTATTTCAGAGTGAAGGGGAGCCTCTGTTATGAATCTGTCCTTCCAGCATGTCCTATTTATTTCCAGTGCTGAGGTTCAAGTCTTCTCGTGCTGCATGTAGCTCCGAGTGGGATTTGGATTTTCTGAGGTGAAGCATGTCCACACCCGGTTGGACATGGCTTTATATGTCAGGGCACAGGGACGCTTTCTCATGCGTAGGGCGTGTATGCCACTGAGTAGAGCTGGAGTTTCTTTAACTGGCAGCATATGGCATCTGTTTGAGCCCTATGATCCTCTTTGGTGAGGTACTTTGGGGTCTTTCCAGTTGCTGCAGGTGTCTGGTAAGGTACATCCCGAAAGGGGCATTGTACTCATTATGGGCCTGATGAGGGATGAGTAAAGAGGCCATGATGACCTCCCTGATCTAGATGTGAATCTCTTCATGATTAGGTGGGCTATATAAAATGTTTTTCTAACCACTTTGGCCACGTGGTTGTCAGGATGAGAGATTGCTATCAACTTGGGTCCCAGGTCCCTAATTACTTTTCTGTACTTTAATGGATTACCATCTATGTGGTAATTTGTAGGCACTTTGTTTTTGCCAAGGGACACTATACACTTTTTGGTGTTTAGCTTGAGGCCATGGCTCTGGCACCAGTTGTCTGTTTTATGAGGCCCTTTTGGAGGATGCTTGTGTCAGCTGGAGAGTCAATTATGGCACCCAGTTTGCAGTCATCATGGCGTAACTTAGTCAGCCACAGTCCTTCCTGGCGTGTTGGCCTGTAAATTCCCTCCGCCGAAATATATACCGAACAAGAGAGGTCCCAGGACTGGAGCCTTGTGGGATGCCACTTGTAACTGGTTTGGAGTCTGACATGCTCCAGCAATTCCTAACCATGTGGGTTCTGTCTCTTGAGCCAGTTTGCAAACCCATCTAGTGACATAGGGGTTTATATTTAAGCTGGTGAGCTTATCTATAATGCCTAGAGTGGAGGTATTGTATTGAAGGCTTTTTATGAGATCCAGGTAGGCTGTGGACCACCTTCCCTCGGCCAATGGCCTTGGTGACTGTTTCAAAGAAATAAAACCAGGTTTAAGAGGCAGGATCTGCCCTCAAATGAAAGCTCTAACTAGGTAGGATCCAGTGTATGTAGGTCCCCTGTATCTTTATTTATGAGGTCCACGATGATCCTTTCCATAGCTTTGCAGACACTGCCAGCCAGGCTTATGGGGCAATAGTTTCCAGGATCCGCTGAGGCACCCACCTTTTGGGGTGGAGAGGGACCACTGCTGCTGCATGCCATTCTTGGGTACATATCCTGTAGTAAGGGCTGAGACTGAACAGTAGTTTTATAAGTTTGGGCTTAGCCTCTCTTCTTGGAGTTCATGTAGGATGCAACCCTGGACACCATCTGGTCCCCCAAATTTTAA
>NW_025054644.1:0-8022 GCF_019279795.1 Protopterus annectens
GTTTGGGGGTGGAAGGACCTACCCCTGAGAGTTTGTCCAACACCCTGCAGAAAATTTTCTCCAGTTTTCCCTCTTGCAGAAAAACAACTTTCCACAGGTATTTTTTTCTCTATGCAGAAACATGCTTGAAATGCAGAAAAAAAGCTAAAAACAATAAATGGTCATACTGAAACTGGCAGTTAAGCCAGAACCAGGATTGCCCTACCCCTTTGTAGGGTGGATAGTACCCTACACACCTGCAGAGTTTCAGCCTCCTAGCTTTTCCCTCTTGAGAAAAAACAACTTTCCAGGGTTATTTTTTCTCTATGCAGAAACATGCTTGAAATGCATAGGGAAAGCTAAAAACAATAAACGGTCATACTGAAACTGGCAGTTAAGCCAGAACCAGGATTGCCCTGCCCCTTTGTAGGGTGGATAGTACCCTACACACCTGCAGAGTTTCAGCCTCCTAGCTTTTTCCCTCTTGGAGAAAAACAACTTTCCAGGGTTATTTTTTCTCTATGCAGAAACATGCATGAAATGCAAAAAGAAAGCTAAAAACAATAAATGGTCATACTGAAACTGGCAGTTAAGCCAGAACCAGGATTGCCCTATGCCTTTTGTAGGGTGGAAAATACCCTACACACCTGCAGAGTTTCAGCCTCTTAGCTTTTTTTCCTCTTGGAGAAAAACAACTTTCCAGGGTTATTATTTCTCTATGCAGAAACATGCTTGAAATGCAAAGGAAAAGTTAAAAACAATAAACGGTCATACTGAAACTGGCAGTTAAGCCAGAACCAGGATTGCCCTACCCTTTGTAGGGTGGATAATACCCTACACACCTGCAGAGTTTCAGCCTCCTAGCTTTTTCCCTCTTGGAGAAAAACAACTTTCCAGGGTTATTTTTTCTCTATGCAGAAACATGCTTGAAATGCATAGGGAAAGCAAAAACAATAAACGGTCATACTGAAACTGGCAGTTAAGCCAGAACCAGGATTGCCCTACCCTTTGTAGGGTGGATAATACCCTACACACCTGCATAGTTTCAGCCTCCTAGCTTTTTCCCTCTTGGAGTAAAACAACTTTCCAGGGTTATTTTTCTCTATGCAGAAACATGCTTGAAATGCATAGGGAAAGCTAAAACAATAAACGGTCATACTGAAACTGGCAGTTAAGCCAGAACCAGGATTGCCCTGCCCCTTTGTAGGGTGGATAGTACCCTACACACCTGCAGAGTTTCAGCCTCCTAGCTTTTTCCCTCTTGGAGAAAAACAACTTTCCAGGGTTATTTTTTCTCTATGCAGAAACATGCTTGAAATGCATAGGGAAAGCTAAAAACAATAAACGGTCATACTGAAACTGGCAGTTAAGCCAGAACCAGGATTGCCCTACCCCTTTGTAGGGTGGATAGTACCCTACACACCTGCAGAGTTACAGCCTCCTAGCTTTTTCCCTCTTGGAGAAAAACAACTTTTCTCAGGTATTTTTTTCTCTATGCAAAAATATGCTTGAAATGCAAAAAGAAAGCTAAAAACAATAAGCGGTCATACTGAAACTGGCAGTTAAGCCAGAACCAGGATTGCCCTACCCCTTTGTAGGGTGGATAATACCCTACACACCTGCAGAGTTTCAGCCTCCTAGCTTTTTTCCTCTTGAAAAAAACAACTTTCCAGGGTTATTTTTTCTCCATGCAGAAACATGCTTGAAATGCATAGGGAAAGCTAAAACAATAAACAGTCATACTGAAACTGGCAGTTAAGCCAGAACCAGGATTGCCCTACCCCTTTGTAGGGTGGATAGTACCCTACACACCTGCAGAGTTTCAGCCTCCTAGCTTTTTCCCTCTTGGAGAAAAACAACTTTCCAGGGTTATTATTTCTCTATGCAGAAACATGCTTGAAATGCATAGGGAAAGCTAAAACAATAAATGGTCATACTGAAACTGGCAGTTAAGCCAGAACCAGGATTGCCCTACCCCTTTGTAGGGTGGATAATACCCTACACACCTGCAGAGTTTCAGCCTCCTAGCTTTTTCCCTCTTGGAGAAAAACAACTTTCCACAGGTATTTTTTTTCTCTATGCAGAAACATGCTTGAAATGCAAAAAGAAAGCTAAAAACAATAAACGGTCATACTGAAACTGGCAGTTAAGCCAGAACCAGGATTGCCCTACCCCTTTGTAGGGTGGATAATACCCTACACACCTGCAGAGTTTCAGCCTCCTAGCTTTTTCCCTCTTGGAGAAAAACAACTTTCCAGGGTTATTTTTCTCTATGCAGAAACATGCTTGAAATGCATAGGGAAAGCTAAAAACAATAAACGGTCATACTGAAACTGGCAGTTAAGCCAGAACCAGGATTGCCCTACCCCTTTGTAGGGTGGATAGTACCCTACACACCTGCAGAGTTTCAGCCTCCTAGCTTTTTCCTCTTGGAGAAAAACAACTTTCCAGGGTTATTTTTCTCTATGCAGAAACATGCTTGAAATGCATAGGAAAGCTAAAAACAATAAACGGTCATACTGAAACTGGCAGTTAAGCCAGAACCAGGATTGCCCTACCCTTTGTAGGGTGGATAGTACCCTACACACCTGCAGAGTTTCAGCCTCCTAGCTTTTTCCCTCTTGGAGAAAAACAACTTTCCACAGGTATTTTTTCTCTATGCAGAAACATGCTTGAAATGCAAAAAGAAAGCTAAAAACAATAAATGGTCATACTGAAACTGGCAGTTAAGCCAGAACCAGGATTGCCCTACCCCTTTGTAGGGTGGATAATACCCTACACACCTGCAGAGTTTCAGCCTCCTAGCTTTTTCCTCTTGGAGAAAAACAACTTTCCAGGGTTATTATTTCTCTATGCAGAAACATGCTTGAAATGCAAAGGGAAAGTTAAAAACAATAAACGGTCATACTGAAACTGGCAGTTAAGCCAGAACCAGGATTGCCCTACCCTTTTGTAGAGTGGATAATACCCTACACACCTGCAGAGTTTTAACCTCCTAGCTTTTTCCCTCTTGGAGAAAAACAACTTTCAGGGTTATTTTTCTCTATGCAGAAACATGCTTGAAATGCATAGGGAAAGCTAAAAACAATAAACGGTCATACTGAAACTGGCAGTTAAGCCAGAACCAGGATTGCCCTACCCCTTTGTAGGGTGGATAGTACCCTACACACCTGCAGAGTTTCAGCCTCCTAGCTTTTTCCCTCTTGGAGAAAAACAACTTTCCAGGGTTATTTTTTCTCTATGCAGAAACATGCTTGAAATGCATAGGAAAGCTAAAACAATAAACGGTCATACTGAAACTGGCAGTTAAGCCAGAACCAGGATTGCCCTACCCTTTGTAGGGTGGATAATACCCTACACACCTGCAGAGTTTCAGCCTCCTAGCTTTTCCCTCTTGGAGAAAAACAACTTTCCAGGGTTATTTTTTCTCTATGCAGAAACATGCTTGAAATGCATAGGGAAAGCTAAAAACAATAAACGGTCATACTGAAACTGGCAGTTAAGCCAGAACCAGGATTGCCCTACCCCTTTCTAGGGTGGATTGTACCCTACACACCTGCAGAGTTTCAGCCTCCTAGCTTTTTCCTCTTGCTGAAAAACAACTTTCCAGGGTTATTTTTTCTCTATGCAGAAACATGCTTGAAATGCATAGGGAAAGCTAAAAACAATAAACGGTCATACTGAAACTGGCAGTTAAGCCAGAACCAGGATTGCCCTACCCCTTTGTAGGGTGGATAGTACCCTACACACCTGCAGAGTTTCAGCCTCCTAGCTTTTTCCCTCTTGGAGAAAAACAACTTTCCAGGGTTATTTTTTCTCTATGCAGAAACATGCTTGAAATGCATAGGGAAAGCTAAAACAATAAACAGTCATACTGAAACTGGCAGTTAAGCCAGAACCAGGATTGCCCTACCCCTTTGTAGGGTGGATAGTACCCTACACACCTGCAGAGTTTCAGCCTCTTATTGTTTTTAGCTTTCTTTGCATTTCAAGCATGTTTCTGCATAGAAAAAAATACCCCTGGAAAGTTGTTTTTCTCCAAGAGGAAAAAGCTAGGAGGCGGAAACTCTGCAGGTGTGTAGGGTATTATCCACCCTACAAAGGGTAGGGCAATCCTGGTTCTGGCTTAACTGCCAGTTTCAGTATGACCGTTTATTGTTTTTAGCTTTCTTTTTGCAATTCAAGCATGTTTCTGCATAGAGAAAAAAATACCTGTGGAAAGTTGTTTTTCTCCAAGAGGGAAAAAGCTAGGAGGCTGAAACTCTGCAGGAGTGTAGGGTATTATCCACCTTTCATTGTGGTAGGGCAATCCTGGTTCTGGCTTAACTGCCAGTTTCAGTATGACCGTTTATTGTTTTTAGCTTTCCCTATGCATTTCAAGCATGTTTCTGCATAGAGAAAAAATAACTTGGAAAGTTGTTTTTCTCCAAGAGGGAAAAAGCTAGGAGGCTGAAACTCTGCAGGTGTGTAGGGTATTATCCACCCTACAAAGGGGTAGGGCAATCCTGGTTCTGGCTTAACTGCCAGTTTCAGTATGACCGTTTATTGTTTTTAGCTTTCTTTGCATTTCAAGCATGTTTCTGCATAGAGAAAAAATACCCCTGGAAAGTTGTTTTTCTCCAAGAGGGAAAAAGCTAGGAGGCTGAAACTGCAGGTGTGTAGGGTATTATCCACCCTACAAAGGGGTAGGGCAATCCTGGTTCTGGCTTAACTGCCAGTTTCAGTATGACCGTTTATTGTTTTTAGCTTTCCCTATGCATTTCAAGCATGTTTCTCCATAGAGAAAAAATAACCCTGGAATGTTGTTTTTCTCCAAGAGAGAAAAAGCTAGGATTAATCATTTTTTTATTGAAAAATAATTAGATATTTACAAATATATACAATTATTTACAGAATTACATAACAATAACTTTTAACAATTTTGTTTTCTATATACCTATTTTTATCCTTAATACATTAACTATTTAAACATTTAATTGCTATTTCTACTGGATAAGTTCCTTTTCCATCCTTTTCGATTGAGATCTTCTTCCAGTCTGTACAGTAAGTAAGATGTTGACCAAGGTTTTCCATTCTTTAGTTCCGAGCATCTTGCCATCCAGATAATGTGCATAGCTGTCACAAGGAATAAGTCTGTATTTTTTGTACATAAGTCCCAATACTTATTATAATTTGCATATAAACATTTTTCTATTCCTAAAGGGAATAAATCTGATACATTGTACCTATTTTCAACGCGTAACCAAAGGTCTTTACCCTGTAACAATCAATGAAAATATGTTGTGCTGTTTCTAACTCCATACATTGTGGTCTTATACATTTCCTATATACAAAATCTCTATACACAAAAGTTGCTCTTAATGGCAGTTTATTTAAAGAACACCTCCATATGAAGTCTCCCCATTGTGGTATTTTTTTAACCAATATTCTTCTGTGTTTTAGTCCATGTAGACTATATAAAGAATAGTTAGCAAAAGCATTTATTGTAAAAAACTTATTTAGTATTTGGTTATACCACTGTTTCCTTGAGTCCAAATGAGAAAGTGTGTTAATTCTGTATTTTAATATAATCAGTTGCAAGTCTTTAAGCTCATCTTGCATAATATATTTAGTTCTTTTTCCTGACATGCAGGCTGACCAAAACTTTTTATTGTTAGATGCAATCATCCTTCCTACTAATGAAGTTGATTGATTTTTTAAATGTTTAAAGACTGCATGTAAATGTAGTAACTGTAAAAAATAATACTGGTTGTATCAAGGATAGGCCTCCTTGTTGTTTATTATTGTAAAGAATCCCTCTTTTAACTGGATTTATCCTAGTATTCCATATGAATTTAAATACTGAGCTTAATAGAAAAGTTACCCAGGCTATTGGGAAAAGTATATTGTGAACAGATAAATAAGTTTACTGAGAAAAATTCCATTTAACAAATAAACTTTTTTGGCATAAGAGAATGAAAAAGTGTTCCAAAAGATTAGTTTTTTGCAAGTATTATCCATCACTTCTCTACATTTAGAATTTGTATAATGTTCAGTGCCAAAGGGAATACCCAAAACCTGTATCCCTTCTTGTGAAAATGTAAATTGTTTCATGTCTTCTGTTATGTTAATATTATTGGTAAATCCTGCAGACTTTTTACTGTTAAATTGTAAACCAATATGCTGCATTAAATTTGTTAAAATATTTAAATCATGTTGTAAGGTTTGATAATCTTCAGCAACAATAATAATGTCATCTGCATATGACATTAATCTAGGTATGCTAACATTCTGACACTCGTAAGAAAAAGGTGCTGTCTTTGTTAAGCTTCTATATTTATATACTACAGCTCCTATCATTAAAGCTAGTAAGTATGTACTCATTGGACAACCTTGTCTAATTCCGTTTTCCATTTGTACTGAGTTACCTATCCAACCATTTACTACTGGTATTATTTCTGTATGTGCATGTATTGATGTAATAAGTTTCTTAAAACATTTTCCAAATCCATATTGATCTAAAACGTCTGCTAAAGTGCTATGTGATATATTGTCAAATGCTTTTTTTAAATCAGTTGTAAAAATAATAGCTGAGAAAGAGTTTTGGATATGCATACAAACATTTTTTAAAATGAAAAGCAAGTCCTGTATGGGTCTTCCAGGTACTCCATAAATGTTTGGATCCAATAGATGGTGTATTTTGAGTCTAAGTCTCATTTGAAGGATTTTACAAAGCAACTTATAGTCAGTATTACACAGTGCTATTGGCCTCCAATTAGCCAATATATCCCTTTCACCCTTTTTCCATATGAAATGTAGTGCAATTTTTAAAATTTCTGATTCATTTATACCATCTTTAAGCCAGTCATTAAACATATCAACAATATCCTGTAATTGTGAATCTGTGAGCAATTTGTAAAACTCGTATGTGATCCCATCTTTGCCTGGTACTGTGTACTTAGTAGTCATTTGGTTTATTGCCTTCTTTAACTCTGTTATTGTAATGGTGGCATCTATAAAAGAGGAAAATGACTTTGGCATCTTTGGTATATTCCACTTTACTGGAATAGTGTTTTTGCCTTTATATAATTCCAGTAAGTAATCATTAACTACTTTTAAAATATTGTGTCTCCCATTAACTAGATTGTCTTTATTGTCCTTTAAACAATGTATATGTGATTCTTTCCTTATGGTTTTTTTACCTATATATGGTAAGATAAATTCTCCCCTACCTTTTAATGAATGCTTTAGATTGTTTATTTTTGTAGTCACCCTTGTTATATTTAAACAGTATAATTTCCTTAAATACTGTAAGGCCTTATGTACATCTTTATTAATGTGTCTTTGAAATTGTATATACATTTCTTTCGTTTCCTTTTTTAGTTTCTCATGAAAGTGTGTCATGTACCATTTGTACCTATTCAAAATCTTTTCTTTAAAATCTATCCACCATTCTGTTCTTGTATTATAAATATCTCTTAAGGTGCTATGATCTTTCCATAGTTCCTGTACTATTTCTTTCCATTTATCATTGTTAAGACATGTATTTACCAATCTTGGGAAACCTTTCCCTTTAATTGTTTGTGTTTTAATACCAAATGTAAATTCCATACATTTATGGTCAGTGAAAGATAATATTTTTGATGTATGATCACTGCAAGCTAGAGATGGTGAGTGCCAACAATAATCTATTGTAGATGTTGTGGTCCCATGAAAGTATGTATAATCATTAGGGTGTACCATATTTAATGCTGCTGTATTCATAACTTTGTAGCAATCCTCACATCTTTAGCTTTACTATTGTTTCCTTCGTTCAGGTGTGTATTGAAATCACCACATACTATTATAGGATAGTCTACAAGCAAATATGGTTGCATTAAACTGAACATCTTAGAGCGTTCTGTTGATTCTAAATAAGCATACAGTATAATCAATCTAATATATTGACCTTTTATCTTAATGTCTAACAGCAACATTCTACCTGGTATAAGATACAGCATATCAGATATAATCAGGTTAATTGCAATTGTACATAAATATTATGCCAGAATGTTTGTCTGTACC
>NW_025054645.1:0-8461 GCF_019279795.1 Protopterus annectens
CCGGGCGTAGAAGATGTACATGTGTGTCCACACCCAGGCCGATGACTGCAGGTCATGAGTGCCACAGCATTGTGGTCGACCAGGACTGTCATAGCGGTCAGATACCACATGCCTGTACAATAACAGTAGGAGCATAGGCAACAGTTGCAGTGACACAGTAGGTCAATGTACAGTGTCCCTGTGTCCAGACCACTGCCTACTGTACACTTGGCTAGACACACACCCAGAGGGCTATAACACCGGTGAGCCATTGCATGTCCCAGTACACGTAGTCTGTGTATTGCCATCACAGGGCAGTCACAATAACATGTTGTATGAGAGATATATTGTACCAGGTGATGTGTCATGTGTGCGTATGTTGAGTTGCAGAGCTGTTCACCCATCTGCAACATCTCAGTGCATGATGCCTTGTGTAACATGATGTGTGGAACTGCAAGGTGATCAACAACAGGGTCATCTGTGACTGGTGCATTGTGAATGGTGTAACCCATGGGTCTGCGGGATATACACTGGTGCTGTCAGTTGCCATGCTGGGGGCCAGCAGTGGTGCCTACAGTGGTCATATAGACATACTGCATACATTGTTCTGGCAGGAATGTCCATTGTTGTAGATGATGTGGTACTACATGAAGGTAGGTGTGTGTTGTGAATGTTACCCATCCAGACATGACCGTCAGGTGCAGTCATGGTCGTCGACAGCATCACACCCATCCACAGCTGTCAGCACCCTGTCCCCAGAATGGGTAACAGTAGCCCTCATACTGTGTGACTAATGTGCAGATGGCGGAACACCTACTACTGGCTGGCTAACAGTGTCATCTAGGAAGGCTATATGATGGCTGGAATATGCTGCTCTAATGTATAATTATGGTATCACGATGAATTACATTGATTCACATATAGTAAGCCATGGCTGCTGGCATGTAAACCGTGTACAACAATGACTGTGTGACAGACCCAACCAATGTGGAGCCATGATGAACATGCACCCGTTAGAACACCAAATGAGGTACGTTGCATGTAATGATGTACAACTGACAGCTATGGGCACAGCATGGATGCAGAAGCACATCCCCCACAGGCAGTACCACTCCATGTTGGTAGGGGGGCATTGCACGAGTACATGTGACAGTTGCTGTATTGCCACATGTACGGCATATCCATCATATAGGGGTAGCACTGGTACGTGACTGTCGGACATGCCTGTACATATGACCATGTCCCACAGGATATGTGTTATGTGTGTACAACACCTGTCGTACCTTCATCAAGCTGTGACGTGTATGGCTGCCAGTGTACCTGTGTGACATGTTGTGCAATGGGTGCAAAGGTACGCAGTAGCGCATTACATGCCCACATGTCCTGCACAGGTGCATAGCCTGAACATACACTACAAATAGGGTGTTGGATAATAGCAACCCACAAGAGGTGATGGGTACGGGTGGCAATCCACTATCACCTTTCCGGGTAAGGTGTGCATGTCCATGACACATTAGCACCTGAGATGTTAGCAGTACAGCTGTACAGGGCGGCATGCATATTTGATTACAAATACCGCGTGTTCCACCACTGGCCTGTTGTCAGACAGACACCAACACAATGTGCAGCATTGACATGTGCACAGCACATCACCACTGGCTACAGTAGAACAGGGTTACTGTGTTGACATGTGCACAGAACATTAGTGCCAGCTACAGTCAAACATGGTATGTGTTGTACCCCACCGTCATTGTAGCCCATGGCACAGACAGGAATGTTATGCATCTGTGTATGTACAGCTGGGAATGGACCTGGCCTAGCAGTATAGCTGTGTCAGTGTTGCGAACAACATACTGAATGGGCTGTGTGTGAGGTGTGCATCGTCGTGTATGGTCTGATGGATGATACCAGCATTGCCACCGCTATGTGAACATCCCCGTCCCCAAAAATGAATACCTAGGCTGTGCTCAACACCATGGTCACTGTGGGAGGGATGGTGCTGTGCGGTGCACCCGGCTGACATGTGGTGACAGCAGGCACTGGATGTAGACATATGTGGTACCCATGTCAGGCCGGGTACCATCCATGTGCACAGGATATCACCGTGCACATACAGCACTGTGTTGAACAATATCACAGCACATAGCACCTGTCAGGGTAATGTGTATGTATGCATGGATGTTGCATGCACCATACACCCCACCAAGCAGCATGCTGCCTACCTTGCAGAAGGCCATTGTCCACACCATGATGATGGACATGTGTAATGTCCATATACACATAGCAATGACATATGGAATGGACAGCCACCTTCCCAATACTGGTATCCCAGGTGGGACACATCCCTGTGCCATGTATGATATACCCTGCCATACCATGCAGCCCTGTCCAGCAAGGCACGTGCTATCACAGTCATACATGGTGCGATGGACAAATGGCACTTGCACTATCAACTGACCAGAGTAATGTGGCACTGATGCACCTTGTGGTGTCACAGGTGCTGTGTGTCAGCGTGCGCGTGCTATGCTATGTATGACCATCCCTGCTAATGTCATATTGTTACAGAATGTCCCAAGTGTATCAGATGAGCAATACAGGTGAGCAGTGGCAGGTTGTCCAACACCCATACAGTGCTGAGTAGATGTATATGGCACAACACATGCATGTACAGGTGTCCATGTATGTGTGCAGTGCCACCGTCCATAACGGCTGCATCTGTGATGCCTATTATACACAGCATCCAGGTGAACAGTAGAACTGTGCACACATGGACCGCGTGCTGATTGGTATGAACACAGGTGCAGGCAGGTACACATGTCCACAGCAGGTTACCATCTACATGGGGTATGTACAGTGTGATGAGTTGACACAGATAGGATATACCCACTGCCCGGTGTGACAGGTGTGACAGCAACACGTCAGCTGTGTCAGTGTCATGATGCATCTCAGAGATTACTGTGCAGATGTCGTACATGTCATGTCGCAATGTATGTTCAGCGGTATGCCAGTACAGTCAGTGTAAATGTGACCTGTCACCATCATTATGTCTTCCAGATAATGCCTCGTTCATGACTGCCCGCCTTCAGCCGCGAGGAGGATGAAGTAATCATACCATTGCTCCATGACAACTATGACTTGCTATTCAGCCATGCTCCACAGCAAGCGCAGCAGCGGGATGACCTGTGGCAGAATATGCAGGAGGGTGAATGGGTGGCAACAACGCACCTACCAGCAGATCGCGACACTGCACAGACCTCATACGGCACGCGCGAAACAGCGTGCGCTGCAATCGCCAGAGAACAAGGTGGAACGGTGGTGGGCCACCAACCCAGCCCCACTCACACGGAGGAGCTCCTGGCCAGTCTGGGGACACCCAGGGAACAGCATGCAGAAACACTAGCCACCATCGTGGAGGTGGGTGTCTCCCAACCAATGAGCCTGGAGCTGCCTGGTAAGTCAGTCGTGCCTATGAGTATGATATCCACTGTAGGTGTAGGTGTCACTGTACATCATGTAAAGTAACAACACATGCCAAGTATATGGGCATGTTGTGTTTGCAGACGTGTGCATACCACATGCTATCACACAGGTACATGATGTGAAATGCACAGTGCAAACTGTGGCTGTCATACAGTCATGGATAATGTTTATACTGTTGTGCCGCCCCTGTACAGGTACCTCTGGCGTGTCGCACAGACAGGGGTCCGTTGCAGGTGAGACTGTTGTTAGTAACAGGCATGTTACAGTGTAGAGTTATTCGCCATGTGGCCAGGTATAACATGCACACCTGGGTTTTGTTCCAGTCACGGTATACAGGTTGCACCACCAGACACACACATGCCACCATGTAGCAGTAGATACAACCGTTATTATACACCGGCATGAAACCACAGTACCTCTGGGTGTGCTATGTGCAGTCAGCTACCCATACAATCGTGGAGGCGTTCTACAATGGATGCATATGTAGTATGCATTGGAACACCATCCGTGTATACGCACAGTACCACACAGTGAGCTGTGATCTGGGCAGCACACAGGTGTCACCAATGTGACATATGCCCCTGCATTGTGTGTGCGTTGTGACATGCACATGACATGTCCCACGCCCGTGGTGTTCTGTCTGCAATATTGTCACACCATCACATGACCCACCCGACATAGCAAACATCCACACTGTTGTCTGCATAGCCCTCTGGATTGTGACACCTCCGACATGTATGGGTGTATGTCACATGGGCCACCACAGGATGCACCCATCACACAATTGTCCAAGACCCAGTCACACATGGCCATGGGTGATAGCCGCAGGCATGTTGGCACACAGTACGTCTGAGGTGGATAGACACCGTTGCACATTGTCGACACATAGTGCGATCATACTCGTAGTGGACCACCTGTGCATTTGATGTGGTACACCAGACAACCGAATGCCTGTCTGCAGCCACCGGAGGTGCCACCAATGTCTACCATATCGTGCTGTGGAACAGCATGACTGTGTTGCAGTCATGGCAATGCAATGCATCCATGCATCACACAGCAACATACCTGTGTCCTGTTGCCATGCAGTGGCACAGTGCCTGTACTCCCACTGTATAGCTATGTACAGCTCACACCTAACCACACCTGCACAGACATATTTGTTAAACATGCATTCTATCTGTAGCCTGTAAACACAACACTGCACTGTCAAGCCCATTATGATGCGGTGCATGGCGGACACCATTGTCACATGATGTCCACATGTTACCGCACATTGCGGAGTACATGTCAAGGTGACGCCAGCCATGTGTACTGTTAACCTGCCTGTGGCCACATGGTGTATCACGGTGACGCATGCAAGCTACCATGAATGTGTGTACTGCATGCCTACTGATATGACACTTGCTTGATGTAGTGTGCACCCCAGGGCAGTATGCATACTAACACTATTAATGTCTGGGCTGCATTCACTGTGCTGTGGTGTGGGAATGCTGCATGCCATCTGCAATATCACATGCATGATGTGTCTGCGTGTGTGTGTGTCTGCGTGTGTGTGTGTCTGCGTGTGTGTGTGTCTGTGTGTGTGTGTGTCTGCATGCGTATGTGTGTGTGCGTGTGTGTGTCTGCGTGTGTGTGTGTCTGCGTGTGTGTGTGTGTCTCTGCGTGTGTGTGTGTGTCTCTGCGTGTGTGTCTGCGTGTGTGTATTGTTCCTTTCAGTATGTCTTTGTATTCTCTGGTCGTGTAGGTGCGTTCCCCTCCTGCGGTCCATCTGATGTTAGTTTCCCCACAGATACTAGCGGTGATGACCATATGCATGAGGTACAGGCAGGGTTGTCAGGGGCAGAAGCTGTGCCATTGGTTACCATCCCACCTATGTCCCCCTCATCCCTGCACATGGTTCTGATGCCGACACATACCACATCACCGTTGCCCATAGAGGAAGGACAGTCAGCGTCTGTTGGCATGGAGCAGGATTGTGTGGTGGCTACAGAAGGTGTGCCTACACACCATGTTGCCAGTGTAATGACTGGTGATGTGCCACACAGGCATGTGGCTGGTGCTGCTCGTAGGAGGACCTCTGGCAGACTTGCACCTGCTGTACAGGGCGCAGCAGCTGGTATCACCAGGCGCATGTTCCAGACTGTAATGGCAGCACAGGCACGTGCAGAACTGCAGAACCAAGAAGGGCAGAGGCTGCAGAGGGCTGCAATCCATTCCCTAAATGACAACATCCAGTCATTGGCGAATGCTCAACAGCAGATTGCTAATGTACTGGATAGGCGATAGGGTGAAATGGTTGGAATCCTCGACCGAGACATGGCAATCCACGAGCGTGAGCTGTCTGTGCTGGAACACCTGGTAGGGGTGAGGCGTAGGACACGTGGGCGTAGGCTGGCAACACCAGCTAGTGTAGGTCGATGTGTGCATGCCACCTCTCATGCCCACTCACACACAGTGCTGGTAGCAGTGCAGCTGGTGCTACAGTCCACACCAGGACACAGCAGGCCACGTGGGACGTGGCCCTGGCTGGTCCCAGCATGGACACGGTTCCAGCGGACATCATCATGTCATGGCCACCACTCTATACCTCCACCCGGTAGTGCCGTGCGACCCCAGGCGGGTCACGTGCGCCGGACACAGTGAGCCATACAACCTGCACTGTACAGTCTGGGGCTGCCAAATATACCCCGTGTAGGCATCACATATGGCTGAACTGTGTACACACATACCCACACATGGCAGACACAACTGTAGGGCTCCACCACATCCACATGCATTCTGCACAGTCATGCCCAGTAAACTCACCGGCCCTTACACACACACATGATGTCATCCATTGGTGCAGCCTATGCCACGGGCAGACATATCGCCCTGTGCATATGATGAAGCCTCTGCCGCATCCTGTCATCCACACCATTGGTGCAGGGTAATGCAAATATATTCTGATGCACAGGGTGGACAAGATAGTGAGAGGTGTATGTGATACCTGTGTATGCATAGCGTGTAATGTGTATGTTGCAGTGGTTGTGTAAGAAAACTGACTGTTGCGTATGTGACGTGGGTTGTGTACTGTCAACATGCAGCAGACATACCATGTAGGGCAGGTGCAGCATGCATTGAGCTGTGTTCACGGTATGTGTGACGGTTACATGTGTAGCACCATGTTGGGTCTGATAACTGAATCCCTCCTATGGTGTACTCGCATGTGCCTACAGGGAGCACTGTTATCGGTCCCCCACTGTGGGATTACCCACAGGCACATCTGGCAATATCAGCATACCACATGTACCCGCAACCTGCCTGGACACCTACATAGGTTCATAGGTGCATAGGTACATGCTAGGCTGGCTATGCCCTAGGGCATGTATAGCCTAGCCAGAGTGTGTGTGGCTTTCACCACCCTTAGGATGAGGATACTATATCCATTGGTTTGCTGTCCCTCTGTCCAGCAGTGACACAGATGATGATGCCTGGGGTATACCTGATCTCCCATCCACTGCCAATTACTCTTGACAGAGTCAGTGAGGGGCTCTGCCTCACAAGGCTGGGAATCTGTTCCATAGTGTAGGGAGTCTCTGGGTGATGAACCTGTCCCTCCAGCACGTCCTATTTATATCCGTGTTGAGGTTTGTGTCTCTTGCTCTCGTGGATCTGGTTGATTTGGATCTAGGTGGAGCATGTCCATTAATTCTGGGTTGGACATGGCCTTGTATGTCAGGCACAGATCACCTCAGCAGACGGTACTGAGGTATACAGCGGAGTCCCTTCAGTCGGGCAGCGTGTGACATATGTTTGAGCACCTTTATCCTGTGGTGGAACGTTTGTCCTTCCAACTGCTGCAGGTGTCGGGTTAGGTACATTCGAATGTGGGCATTGTACTCAATCATTGGTCTGATAAGTGAAGAGTACAGGGTACAATGACCTCCCCATCTGGATGTGAATCCCTTCATGACCAGGTGGGCAATGGAATGTCTTCCCAACCACATTGGCAATGTGAGTGTCAGAGAGGTTACTGACAGGTTGGGTCCCCAGGTCCCTGATAACATCTTCCATGTTTAATGGATTACCACCTATGTGGTAATTAGGGGTTACCTATGTTGTTTCCCAAAGGTATAGGACTATACCTTCCCTGGCATGTAGCAAGGCCATGGCTCTGGCACCAGTTATCCATTTCTATGAGACCTCTGGTGGATGTCGTGTCTGATGGGGTGTTGAGATTATGGTGGCCCGGTTTGCAGTCATCTGCATACCTTGTCTGCCACAATCCCCTATGTTTGCATGCACAGAAAATGAATGCCGAACAAGAGGGGCCCAGGACTGAGCCCTGTGGGACACTCGTGACCAGCTTGGAGTCTGACATGGCACCAGGAACACTAACCCTGTGGGTTCTGTCCTTGAGCCAGTTGGCAACCCATCTTGTGACATATGGGTCTACATCTACGCTGGTGAGCCTTTCTATGATGCCAGCGTGGGGTGTTGTGTGACGCTTGCTAGGTCAAGGTAGTCTGTGCAAACTGCCCCCTCATCAATGGCCTTAGTGACTCTTCCGAAAGGTCGACCAGGTTCAGAGGCAGGATCTGCCCTTGACAAAGCCGACTTGGGTATGGTCCAGTGTA
The DNA here is from genome assembly GCF_019279795.1 of Protopterus annectens. Lineage (NCBI taxonomy): Eukaryota > Metazoa > Chordata > Ceratodontiformes > Protopteridae > Protopterus > Protopterus annectens. The sequence goes on from NW_025054645.1 coordinate 8,076, forward strand.
TGTAGGTCCCCAATGTCTTCATTTATGGGCTCCATTATGGATCCCTCCATAGCTTTGCAGACAAGGCTTGTCAAGCTTATAGGGCAGGTAATGTCAGGGTCCGTAGAGCACCGCCTTTGTGGAGTGGGACCACAGTTGCCGCCATGCCATTCTTTGGGTACGTATCCTGTAGTAAGGCTAAGATTAAACAGCAGCCTTATGTGCGGGAGGTCCTCATTGAGGTTGTGTAGCACACAGCCGGGGACACCATCTGGTCCCATTGATGCTGTGTTTTCCGCTTTAGAGATATCAGCTCTCACCTGGGCATCTGAGATGTTTGGGAGGCTAGACTCTGGTGGGATAGATATCTCCTCTTGGGGGAGGGAGGGAGAAATATGCATGGAACC
>NW_025054646.1:0-9997 GCF_019279795.1 Protopterus annectens
TTCTGAAAATACTGTAATCCTGTCCTTATTAAAATACTGTATGCATTAATACCAAGGCTTATACATTATCTAGTTATGTAAATATTCTCTGCATGGCAACATTGAAAAGGCTTTCAATGTTGGTAATTCTTTAACAGTATGCTTATTAAAGCTTACTTGCATCTTACAATCTCTGACAAGCTTACCTGATGGTCATTAAAGCATTGCTACTTTAATACAGAGCAACAGGGCACTGCAACAGCATGCATTTTCTGAATAATAAGAAGCATAAATCAACAGTATAAAAATATGATAGAAAACCAGAACATTCTGCAAAATCAAGGACAGATGAAAAGCCACACTCATACTTGTGGTCTACTTTGGATGGGGGAATACTCTGCACACTTACACTGCATAACTGCTCCTTGCCTTGCTTGGACACACCCAGAGCCACTACAATGGGGAGTGGGGTGCAACAAGTAGGTCACAGTTTGAAATGTCTCTGGCTGACGGTGATGGCTCTGACACTCATACCTCTCAACCTCAGAGCAAGAACTCTGGACAAAGCCATAGATAGAAGTGGGGCACAGGGCCAAAAATAAAGACAATTTTTAAATATTGCTCTTATAAACTTAGAAAGATAATAGAATAGTAGTAGGTCTTGCATTAGTAGGAATTTTTGAAGGGTATGAAGTCTGAAACTCAAATGTCTTCCATTACTTTCTAACTTCAGTCTTTAATGATTTGCTACTAATGTGCCAGAAAACCACAATTTTATGAAAAACAGACCAATATGTTATGCAAAAATATAAAATTGCCACACAATACAGCTGTGAACCTGTCAAAGAAGGAACACCTTTTTAAAATTAGTACTGTTAACTTGAGCAGCTGACAAAATAAGAGCATCTAAATACATTTCTGAAATAAAAGTAATCTATAACTCTGATCATTACAGTTATTTATAATTGTAAACCCTCCACGTTTTCTTCCAAAATTGCCATTTTGCAATGGGATTATTAAGGGGAAAGCAACATTTTGTGCCAAACTTGGAGACAGTTGAGAGGTTTGGATATTCCTAATTCTATAAAGCGATTTATTTACACGTACCTCTCAACCTCTTAATGTAGGAAATCTGGATATGGCAAATATATTGGGGGAACATGCAAACAGTACTAAAAAGACAGTTGATAGAATAACAGGTCTTGCTTTAGCATGCATTTTTCTGAAGGTTATGACGTCTGAAACTCAATGTCTGTCATTATTTAGTGACTTCATTCCTAAATGATTTGGCAGAAAACCACAAATTTTATGAGGAACAAACCAAAAATAAGAAGCAAAAATCTTTTCATTCTACAAAAGTCTGGACAGTTGAGAGGTATAGTTCAGCCGGGGCTGTCTGAGTTTGCTGCCCTTCTCCCCCCTCACAAAATCATGATCGAATGGAGCGTCCCCCCTGCAGCCATTCCAATGTCCCATTCATTGGTTATTTCACCCCATTTGCCATAAACACTGTAATGTGCATACTGTTTTACTTCTGCAATGATATGGATTTCATTTGAAAGTTTTATTTTATATTTTACAGCATAAACCCCAATAGGTATCTGCTAAACAAAGCAATGAGTCTCACAATGAAAATAGACATAGCATTAAAACTTCTCTGACCTTGAAACTCACATTCATTGAAACAGCATTGAAACCCACATTCAAAGAAAATACATTTTGCCAGTGGCAGATAAAGATTAATTTTGGGATGTTTTCAAATCATAGGCCCCTTGAACATGAAACATACACATGCTCTTTGATACACCTTCCTGACTGCATTAAATGATATTCCTTGTACAATACAATACAGTTGAACTGTCCAGTTCAGAACATTTCCATCTTACAAGTCTACTCAAACTTTAACAGTCCACCAGTATTAGTAAATATGCATGATCTCTGAAGAAATAAAAGCCATCTAAATGATTCCACATTAAAGAAATCTGTTAACTAATGAAGAAGTTACTGCTAGCAAACAACTTTATATATCATTGTTTCATCTACAAATAAAGTGCCGGTTGCCCCTGAGGAATAAATTGCTTATGTTGCATTAAAAAAATTATAATGCTAGTAATATCGCAATAGGGAATGGATGGCAAACTGATAACAGGTTCATAGTTACTAGGTATCTTCGCCAAAGAGGACTGCAGCATCCATCCCTTTAAAACAGAGTACAGCATCAGCAATGGATCTACCTACTGTGGGAGTAGAACCCACAACCTTTTGCATTGAAAACAAGTGCACTACCGGTTGTGCTATTTACAATGCAAGCAAACTTAGCATAAGCAGCACTAACCTTTTGTTCCCCTGCATCTCTCAGCTCCTTGTAAAATCTACTGGACACTCAGCTGTATCTCTGAACTTTGCAGCACAAGAAATCTGGATAAAGCCAAAATGTATTGGGGGGAGCCCAAAAACCAGGGACAAATTTTAAACATTGTTTGTATAATGTTGGAAAGTTGCTAGAATAAAATGCTGTGTTACCACCATACATTTCACTGCCAAGTATAGAACCTAGGTTCCTGTGCTAAACAGCCAGAGCAACATACCACTATGCCAAATCATCTGCTTTTGATGAAAGGAAAGAAGACTGAAACTTAAATGGCTACCATTTAGTGAATTCAGTTCTCACCATAGCTGTCAACATCATCTTAGCACAAAACACCTGAACAAAGCCAATAATGGGGGAATACAGCCCCCAGACATATTCAGTGAGTTCAGTCATCACCATAGCTCTCAACCTTGGCCCAAAAAACCTGGACAAAGCCAATAACGGGGGAATACAGTCCTTAAAATAGGGACAAATATCCACTGAGGACACCAGAGCAAGCCCACACAAACACAGAGAGGACATGCAGACTCCACACAGAAGGCACACCAGCCAAGAATCAAACCAGACAACCCATAGCTGTCAGGCAACACTGCTACCACTGCACCACACTACTGTATGTTTTAAGTGAAAATAATACAGAAACCACAGATTTTATGAGGAACAGAACAAATATGAGGCAAAAATCTGTAAACACTTTAGAAATGGTGGTGGGTAGGGAACTCAGGCTTTTGTCACTTGGGTCCAAGGTACAGGGTTCAAGCCTTATACCCACCACAATGAAGCAACTAGGGCATTTTATGCACACACACTCTAAGGCTACTGCACTTCCCTGCTTTGTATGCAGAATGACAAAAATGATTTATGAAAAATATGGCTGAAAACATGTACTAACATGTATCCTACCTTGACTTCAGATAACAAAAACAAAGAAATATACTGCATCCTTTTTGGTATTCTTCAGAGTACAGTTGCCTCTGAACTAATTATCAAATAATTTCTAATACAAAACTAAGACTATGTCAGAGAAGTATATTAAAATATTTATACAATGAAACAGTCAACCTGGTATGAAGTGTATTCATCTTTGGTAAAAGCTCAGACTATATTTGCAGGCATTATGACAAGGCTTCACCTGGAATTTCTTCTGGCATTTTGTTGCTCACCTGGCCCCAAAATGCCCTTACTCCCATCAATCCAGTACTTCACTGCTGTGTGTCAACTCTAGTATTTGTTTCTTTGTAGTGTTAAAAATATATTTTATTACTTTTTTCTCTGTACCAGTAGAGTTTGCTCCTTTGGCTTCACTGTTTCAGCCATTCAGTATTCCTCTAGGTAGCCATTTTCTAGTTGTGTTTTCTTCCTAACCATTTAGGCACTTTTTGTCTATCTTCCACACTCTGGTTCCTCATCAATGTGTGCAGACCTCCTCATGGCCTATCCCTCTTTTAAGACACTGTTCCAAAACCCCTGTTTAAAGTGTGGCCCTGTAGTGGATGTATTGCAGCCAATGGAAGCATTCATGTTATGTGTAATCAGTCTCTAGCAAGACACAGAAAATATTACTTTTTCCCCATCTGCTAAGGCTTCATGGATGACTCTGGAAAATACAGACAAGATAAGCTGGATGACTATGTCATACAAAAACATGGGCATCAGCAAATTACAAAGTAGCAACCCAGCCTTGATTTGGACACTGAACAAGGACTGTGCATTTCATCCCAGGCCTCTCGTCCATCTAATATTCTTTCTAAAATGGTCCATGGTTGTAGTGAAGCAGCCATTAACATGGAGTCATAGTGCCAAGGATTTAACACTGAAACTTTTTACTGTCCAATATGAAGCTTGCTTCCTACTTCTCTGACTTTTTGAAGATAGTAAATACCACCTCAGCATGACAAACATTCATACCTTGATAACAGTGAACTAACAGGATACAATTTCCTCAACATGACCTTCTCCATCATAACTCAAGCAAGATCTGTTAAAGAACAGTATTTTTCCCTGTGCCTCATCTTACACTCGAAGTTGATTACTAAAAAAGATGGCTAGGAGTCCTTTTCCCTCTGACACCAACTCCTATTTTTCTGTTCTGGCAGCTTCTTTCCTGCTGCCAACAACCAACCCCATTTTTTTCCCAGCAGATTATGGTAGACCTGGCTCTGGCAGGTATGGAGCATCCGTGACAGCAGGTGTTGTACAGCTCTAGTCAGAGCACCATTTCCCAGCAAAACCTCTGGCAGTTTAAACTCTGAAGCAAAGTCTAAATATGATGCCAGTGGTTTTTCATATTATTATTACACACACACACACACACACACACACACGCACACACACACACACACACACACACACACACACACACACACACACACACACACACACACACACACACACTCATAGACACAGACACACACACACACACACACACACACACACACACACACACACACACACACACACACACAGACACACACACACACACACACACACACACACACACACACACACACACACACACACACACACACACACACACAATTCTGCTCACATTGCATCCAGTGTATGACATGGTACACCTTTACCAGCCCAGCGATCAGCACTCCTGCACTCGCACCTGGACCTCCTGCATGGCATAACCAGATCAAGCACAGCTACTAAATCCTCCCTACCAGTGATCAGCTCTCCTGCACGCACCCGACTCTCCTGCATGAGACACTACACACCAACCCCAAGTACTAAATCCAGCGAATCCACCCCGCACACTCCTTACCAGCCCAGCAATCAGCTTCCTCTCCTCTGCACAACCCGGACCAAACCAGCCACCAAGTAAACTCCATCAGCCACCACCAAATCAGCTACTAAATCCTGCATGCGACTCCGCTGGGCTGGCTCCTCCTTCCACAAAACGACTCCCGACATCAAGTACTCCCGCGCACACACTAAATCTCGCAAGTCCTGCAAGAGCAGCTCAGTCCTCTTATTGGCTCTGACTGTGGCTGAAGCAGTCTGGAGCTCCTCTGTGTGGTGCGATTGTCACTGCACAGAATCCTGGTATCTCACAGCAATGATTGCTGGATTCCTGTTTGTCCCTATCCGGACTGCTGGTAAGGCAGTCGCGAATTTTTGTTTCTAGGTGATATTTTTTTGTTTTATTTTCTATGGTGAGGGCTGCAGTCCAGCAGTCTGATAGGATGAGCCGCCCCTGCTCATGCCCCTAAAATATGTGACAGTAGTTATCTACTGGAGTCTTGGTTCTTGATGTGATAAGCAGTCTCATACTAACACCACAAAGCATGTATTTGTCAAGTGCTGGAAAGCAAGATTTAGATGTCTGGACACATCTGGAGTGCACTGCAATACACAGCAGAAATGACATCACAGATTGTCACTGTGTGTGCTAATGCCGCACAACATGATAGCACTCAAACACAGTGGGCTCTACCGGCTTAAGGTGTGGGTAAGCTACCCAAGGACTCCCCAGATATTAGACATGGAGGTATCAGAGCTGTCACAGGATGATCATGAGGACACAGGGGTGAGAGAAGAAATAGGGTGCGGTGATAATGGAAGATACAGTTATAGATCCTAGCTGCAGGTAAACACAGCAGCATCTGACACAGAGTTATTTTGAGAGTAATGTCAAGCCACATGTACAAAAATGTACACAGACTAAACAGTGTTGTTCACACAGCAGTGACCCCACAACAGCAGCACAGAGCATGAATAATGGAAAAGAACCATTATTTGTCCACATTGAATATCATGCACAATGGAAGCATGACAGTTAATCTGTAAGACTCATATGCGCCAATAACTCAGCAAAAAGCACATATGGATGTATACAGTAGAAACATCAGCATGTGAATTCACTCTCACTGCAGAGTACATCTCAAAAAAAGTACCACTCTGGCATATGTGGGAAACAGGAGGAAGGTGTCGTTCTACAGGTAGGATATCATCATACAGCTAACTATGCATATGAAGGTAGCAGAATTCTAGGCCCATGCAGTGTACGGAGATGTATCAGCACAAATATCACTTAAACACTACAGTAACTCTAGACCCATGCAGTGTGTGGGAATGTATCAACACAAACATCACTTAAACACCACAGTAACTCTAGGCCCTTGCAGTGTATGGAGATGTATCAGCACAAACATCATTTAAATACTACAGTTACTCCAGGCCCATGCAGTGTACAGGGATGTATCCATGCAAACATCTCTTAAATACCACAGTAACTCTAGGGCCATGCAGTGTGGGGACAAGTGTTTCAGTTACACAAACATCACTCTCTTAAATACTGCAGTTACTTCCAGGCTCATGCGCAGTGTGGTTAGAGATGTAACCAAGCTATCAAACATTTTATTTATTTTTATTTTACATTTGTTTACCGGATACTCTCGACTGGATGCATGTCCATTTTCAGCAGAGGCCCGGGAGAAAAGCTCCAAGGGTAAGCAGATACAGCATTACATAATACCACAGCATTACATTATTACAAACAGACTATTTACAGTGATTACATAAGTAAAGCAAGTTAAATAAGTTCCATTAGGTTAGAGATAATCCCGATCAGACAATCAGGATTGTAAATTACATAGCAAAGTTTGGTTAACAGATTTTTACACATACCTCTAGAGAGAGTTAGCCAGGCTTCTGATACATTGACATAGCCAAGTTAAGTGACAAAATGGTGTTTGAGTCTAGTTTCCTTTAAATCAACCTATGCGGAAAGTAAGGTAATATAAGCTGGAAGAGTTCCAAGTGATCTATTTACAGAGTTTGCAATGAGAGAGTCACCGTTGTGTTATTAATTTTGCTAGTCTGAATTAGCAGTTTGTTAGAGGATCAAGCAGTCACAGGATTGCTATAGGGTGATAATATTTTGGCGCAGAGTATTGTCCGATTATAGAGGATTTTTATAGGCCATAATCAGTTGGTTATACTGGATTAGGCTGCGCCCTGCCACCCAAGCTGATTTAATTGATGCAATGATGTGTCGTAAAGGCAAGTTCTCCTTCCAGTGGCAAATCTGGAAATGTGGTTGTAGCAAATTGAGAGTTTTAAGGACAGTCTTGTTTAAATTCGAGAGTAAAATGGATGGCCACAGAAGGGTTGAAAGAAGGTGAGAGCAAGCTATGGAAATTTTAGCTGAGTGTAGCCAGAAGGCTTTTATTCTGTAAAGTGACCCTAGTTTTATATTGATGGTTTTGCTAGTTTGCATTACGTGGGTCGAATTTTAGATTATTATCTATGATGACACCTAATAGTTTTGTGGAGGTCAAGGGAGATTATTGTTATCATCTGAATCTCTATGGTAAAGGTGAAAGCCATAGACCCATGTTGATGAAAATAACAGCATTTTAGTTTTTTGGGAATTTAGATTTTACTCACATTCAGAAAGCCGCTTCTATTGTGGCCAAAGGGTCTGGTAGCTGACCATAACTCTATTGAGATGTATTAAGCAAATCAGAGAGAGTCATCAGCATATTGCATACAGCTGACTTTTGGGATGACAGTATAAAGGTCACACGAAGATGGAGAACAGCAAGGGGCTCCTAGTATAGAGCCTGTGGTACTCCGCTGGGTGTTAGGCAGAAGGTTAGAGAGTTTGTTCTGCCAGAGACAGCCTGCCGCCCACCATTCAGGTAGGATTGAAACCACTGAAGGGCTCAAATACCTTAGACACATAATGTTTGTGGATTAAAAAGTTGATGATCAACCATACCTAATGCCTTGGAAAGATCTTAAGAAGAGGGCTGAGGATATATATAATTATTGTTGTGATTATGGTTTATGGTGTTGGTAAAGGCTGGCAGGCTGAAGTAGTACAATGAGGACAGAAGCCATGCTGAGTGTCTGCCATAATATGATTCTGGATTGTGGTGGTGCATGAGCTGGTTCCAGAATACATTTTTCCATAATCTTTGCAAGTGGAGAGTATAGCTATTGGTCTATAATTGGAGAATTCAGTAGAGCTGCCCCTTGTGAAGTGGATTTACACAGTGGATATTTCTAGATGGTGGGAATTTTAAATCTCTACTATGGTTCAAAATGATTATATTGAATGGGGTAAGGCAACAACATCAGCTGATACTTGTAGGCACTGGCAGGAGCCACCAGCAGAAAGTGTATTGGCCTTTAATTTTGATTAAGGTATGGATATGAAGGGTGACTGGTTGGAAGCTGCACGTGAGTAGGTTTCAAGGGGTGCACTTTCAGGACCAGGAGAGCTACAGGGAGGTAGTTGGCTAGCTTAGGGCTTGAATAGTCTCAGTAAATAACGTGGTTAAAACTGTCAGAAACATCTTCAGGGTTTACCAATAGTAGCAGCAGGGATTGGGGTTGAAGTTTGTCCAGGATGCAGTAGATTATTTTAAACTTGCCCAAAACTCTTGGAGGGTTATTTTGATTTATTGTCTGTAAATTACATTATTATTATTTTTGTCTTGTAAAACCGATTTTTTAGTTTTGTTCATGGATTGCCTATTTAGTGCATCCTTGAGGGTCTTTAGAAGAATGCCATAAATCCCATATTTTGTTTCTAAGGGTAATTTTGAGTTTAGACTCTTTAGAAAGCCATGGCACAGTTTTTGCCTTTGTTCTCTTTGAATGAACAGGTGCATGCAACTCAAGGATCTCAAGGAAATTGTTGTTAAGGCATGTTACTGCTTCCTCTAAGGGGAGGTGTTTTAGAATAGACCAATTACATGAGTTTAACACTTATAGGAATTTGACAGGGACAGGGTCAAAGTTTTTATTGTTTCTAACCTTTCTGAGTAAGGGCTGTTGGGAATTAATGGTTTTGTTCTTAATTACATATGTGAGAAGGTGATCGCTTTAGCTATCAGGGAGGGTACCAGGAGGTGTACAGTTGGGGGTGACTATTTATGAGTACCCAGTCAAGTATGCTTTGGGTTGGGTTTACCTATCCTGGTAGGTGTGGATATGATTTGTGTAAATATATGCAGGTTAATATGGGTGGTTGTGGATTCTGAGGAACAGGTGCCCCAGTCTATGTTAAAGTCTCCAAGTAGTAGGGTTTCTTGGGGTAGTGACATGATAGCCAGTGCAGGATATCTTCTTCAAGTGTAGATATAGTGTTACCTGGGGAATGTACATACAGATGATATTAATGCCTTTATTTTATTATTAAGCTGCAATTTGTTGGCAAGAATTCTGAGCGCTATTAATCTGAGGTGGCTATTACATCTATGGTGACATTCAACTCAGATTTATAGAGCACAGCTACCCCACCCCCTTCCTGGAAGCACTATCCAGCCTGTGTATGCTGTACCCAGGTGGCAACACTTCATTGTTTGTAGTGTTAGGTTTTAACCAGGTTTCATTTAAACAGAGAATCTCAGGGGAGTGGACATCCAGACATGCATGCAATTCATGTAACATCTCTTAAATACCACACTAACTCTAGGTCCATACAGTGTATGTGGATGTATCAGCACAAACATCACTTAAATGCCACATTAACTCTAGGACCATGCAGTGTGCAGCGATGTATCCATGCAAACATCTCTAAAATACCACAGTACCTGGAGGCCCATGCAGTGTGTACGGAGATGTATCAGCACAAACATTACTTAAATACCACAGTAACTCTAGGCCCATGTAGTGTATGGGGATATC
>NW_025054647.1:0-8226 GCF_019279795.1 Protopterus annectens
TTTTATGTTGTATAACCTACTACATAACATAAATATGTAAACTGAGTACTGCATTAAGTCCAGATGTGAGGTGCAACATTGTGGTCAGCAAGTGAAATCAATACAAATGAATCATGGATACTTTCAAATAAATATATAATGTAATGAATGATAAATCAATGCCAAACAGCAAATAGTGTACAAATTTAAAATTAAGCAATGCTACATTGCACATTCTTGCTTACTAGGTAAAGCAATGTGTAGGCCAGATAACCAATTTTCCCACTGACATACCCCCTTAAGCAATGCCAACCTTAGGTAAGCAGATTTTCCTCCCATAGCTTAGCATTTTCAAAACCATCCAATCATGACATGTAGGAAATTGGCCCTATTTAAACCCCACAGGTGGTACTATTATCTCATAATCTGGTTGCAGCTTCCCTCCTGTAGGCAAATTTATGGCTGGTGTAGGTGGCTGATCACGCTTGGGTTCAGCTAGCATCCAGGAGTCCACAACTCATGGCAGACTCTGCTAAAGACCATGACCAGAGACTCTCCAGGCCAGTACCAGGGTTCCAATACAAAGCTTGAAGCCTGGAACCATCTCTCCCGTGACCCTCACCAGTGACACTGGCATCCCCTGAACTTTCGGTGGAGCAGGTCAGGCATCACTATGCCAACCTAAAACAGAGGAAGAGGGAGATCTTGATCAGTGGATCCAAGAAGTTTGTCATTGGGTGATGTCCCAGCAGTGTGTGAGTACCATCCTATTTCCTGTTTTAATAATTGCCAAATGCGCTTGGTTCTGATAACTATGGCTAAATAATTATTCCTCTTATGTCTTTGACAGCAGCAGCAGAGCGGGCTGTGAATCAGAACCCCATGCATGTAGTGGTCGCAGAGGTTTCACCACAAGGCAGGTTAGTAATAATCTTGGTATGTACTGTCATAAGAAATAAATCTAAAAGTAATAGAACATTAATTGCCAGTATAAAACCTGTATTGTGTATGGCGGCTAAAATTGAATAAACCAGACAATAAGCAGGAAGAGTTCCATATAGGTTGTATAAATAAAAGGTTAACAGCCTGCAATAAAGGTCTAACTCTGGACTGTTTGTGTTTACTCTGGTAATTATATGGTACGTAATGCTGCAATCTCTTAATAGTAATTGTTGCATTAAGCACTGTTACCACACTTACATAAATAAAATGTGTAGGAATGTCTGTATATTACTGTTGCACTACAAAGGTCATATTGTACAAGTGGAGAGAGACTTAACAGGAAAAACAGTGAAAAGATAGACAACATAATCCAAATAGCACACTCAACTGAGACATGAAGTGTTGTATTTTAACACACATGTGTACTGGTTCTAACCTGAGAGTGGTAGTGTCATATGCAGAATCATACACCACAACTGTACAGATATTGTCAGAAAGTCCAGATAATTGGCGTAAGTCCTGCTCCCGTCACCCTGTTCCCCCTGGGCAAACCAAAGGGAATGATCCCAGAAGTTTAGCAGCAAATAATGACATACAACTGATTGACAGGCATCATAACTGCCGAAATATATCTATAAGAACAAACTTGTCACTCTATCAACTCACCAACGGTTATGAGGGTATTAAGTAAAGTATGTCCCATCTCCACTCCCATGTTGTGAAGCTATGACCAGAGTGTGTGCAGTAACAGAGTGAGACATAGGTGCATAATACACATGTGGAATCTGCAATATAAAGCGCAACATTTCAGGTAGTGTTAACAAACATTCCCCCACAGGTCTGTCACTGTAGATAATGAAAACCAGCCTAGGAAATAAAAGATGGAAACCTGACTGGTACCGTTTAGTCTGGTATTGTATGGCAGCAAGTTAGTGTTGCTGTATCTCAAATAGCAGCCGTATTACTCATCACTGTCATCCACACAGTGCTACACATAATAAAACTGTCGAGAAACCCCTGTATAAGAGTGTTGTAATTACAAGGTCAGATTGTAAAAACCACGGATACTTTATAGACAGAAATCAGAGAAAGATACACAGCAATATCTATATAGCACACTAGCCAGGATGTACACTGTTTTATTTTATCAGGACATGGCCATGGTCTCAATCTTTGAGTGGTAGTAAGCTGTATGCAGAATCATACCTCTAACTGAACAGATCTGTTTAGAATGTCCAGATAATTGGCCCATATCTGTTGCCTACATTTGTCTCCCCATATCACTGTGATGAACTCCTACATTTAGGGCAGCATTTAATGTCATATAACCGACCGTCAGGCCTGTAAATACCGGAAAAATGTATATGAAAACAAACCTGTAGTAGCAAATCACCAAAGGTTTTATGAGGACAATAGTCAAAATATGTCCCAGTTTCCACCTGCATGCTGTCAAGACATCCCCAGAGCAAAAAGTAGTAAGACATGGAGACGCACGCCTAACACATCAACCCATAATCTAGCAATATGCATAGAAACAGTCAGGTAGTGTTAACAAACAATACCTCCACAGGTATAACAGGTAAGAAGTGTATACTGCAGATAAAACACAGTTCATGTATATAGTTGTCTACAACCATACCACTGTCCAAACTAAGGCCATATGGTAGTGTAATAATACCTGTAATGTGCAGATCACAGCACTGACTAGGAAAGTAATGAGAACTACAGGGATATACAATTTGTTAATTGACATCTTTCTCCCCCCCCCCACCATATCTGCAACAATAAACTAAATACACAACTCAATCAACATGTGTACAATTAAATCTACTGTTGGGACATATGTCCTATTGTTTGATAAATATTGAAATTTGTTTCTATGCATGTGCCATATTGAAATACTCCCACATTGGTGGCATGCTGCCATCAGTGTACCTGCATGCTGTTGTAATGGCCACTGTGGTTCCATATATGCATGAGTTCTGTTTTCTATGCAACTGTTCCATATCTGGTGTTTTGAGTTAATGGGAATATCTATGCATGTTGTTATACCTAATCCTGGAACTTGTTAACTATGACTAACCCACATATGTTTTAAAATTGAAACACCATAGCATGTTTGGGAAGGCTGGTCCCAGTGGACCCATCTCTCCCACCTCATCTGGCTGTGGCACTGGGCACCAGCACGTCTGGGGCCCATCCCCGGACCTTCTTGTCTGCTGGTCCTGCGCCACCTTTGGGTGGAACTGCCTCAGGGAATGCAGCTTGCCCCCCTTGGGAGCGGGCGCAGACAGGATACTGTCACCCATCGTCAGGTCCGGGATGTGGTGCATAGCAAGCTCTGCAGGGAGTTTGGAGATCTGCTACACCAGCTTGAAGACCATGTGGTGCATCTAGAGGGTCAGCCTGCCCCTCCTACCCAGCCCACAGCACAGCCACCTTTGAGGCCATGAAGGTACCGTGGTGACTGCCCATGGGTGGGGACCTCAGTCGCACTGTATCCACTAGGGAGTTCATGGGTTTCCGACTTCCAAACACCCCTCCCCATCCAAGGTGTTTACCCCCCACATGCGTCATATACTGCCCCTGTATGCTGTCTTGACTGTCTTGTTGGTTATCCTACCCAACCTACCTCCCCAAATATACTTACTACCCCTCCCCAACATCCCACGCTCACCTTAAAAAAAAAGGGCAAGCTGTTCCCCCCCAAAAAAAAAAACTTGCCCGATACATAGCTGTCCATTTAACACACGTGTCCACTGGATACATGTAATCTGGTCTCATTGGCTTCACAACATATTATTATTGTCCTCACCACTCTCTCAGGGGTATGAGTGTCCAAATCTACCACCAAATCAGTGTATATACACAGCTGTTGTTGTAGAAGAAATGGGCAGCTATGGACCTTCCCTACATCCGTCCTGCATATCCCTAGCTGTTTTCCCTACTATCTTTCCCTCTTTGTGCTCCTTTTTCACCACTTTTCTATCAACCCTTTTTTTTTTCCTTTTAAAGAAATTAGCATGGGAGTAAGTACTTTTAAGCAGCAGTAAGCGGGGGGTGGGGAGAGTAAGCAATGCCTACACAGGATATGCAATCTAAAGGTTAACTGAATCTAAACATATTTAACCTGAAGTTAGCATTGCTTATTCATAAACCCACCCTGCTTAAAAGTTTTTAATCACTCTGAAAATGGCCCTTTTCTGCCCAGCAACAAAACAATCACCCTTTTGCAAGTCTGAACCCCGCACCCCATACCCAAAAGGGATTTACCACAAAACATGTCAGCTAAAAAACCCTGATGTTTTCACAAACATATCATCCAGCACAGTCATTCAACAGAAAGGAAATGTATTTATACATGTATTTGTAAAATTATATATATATATATATATATATATATATATATATATATATATATATATAACATATATATATATATATATATATATATATATATATATATATATATAATATACACACATATATATATATATATATATATATATATGTATATATATATTATTATATTAAAATATATATATTACACATATAGATTTTATAGGAAGATATATTTAAAGGGTGAACAGCATATTGAACGGGTATCCCGTTGCCACCTTTTAAATGGACAGTGTATGATTCACTCATACAAAGGCAATTTTGCATGAAACATACCCACAGAATTAAAAAGATATGACACCACACAGGTTTGCAAAAAAAATGTTTATTTGTTTACTATTACAGTTGTATTTTAAAGCTGTTAGGTGTTTGAAATACATACTAACTGAGTAATGCAACCCCAACAGATCATTTTATACAGCAATCCAAAGCAAAAATATTTTGTCCAGGCCAAGGCCTTCAAGAAGTACAACAGGAAATAAAGACGGGGCCAGAGGATAACAATCAATAAAAGGTAATGCAGATTATTTTTAGCAGCCCCCTTTTACACTCTGTCCAACCCCCTAAAAAGAATTGTTAAAATGAAGATGTATCTGTTACATAACAATGCTTAACTTAAAACATCACTATCACACTGACAAACAGAACTGTCTGCATGACACTAAGCACTAGGCCACCAATGTTCCCAAGGTGAAATGTATGTTACAACCATATACTTAAAATTTACTACAGATATCCCATGTTGTAACAGCCTAGGTTACATATGGTGCACACCCCCCCCATAGACTGCTTACGGGGTAAAACAGTGTTACATACACTGACCTCTGAACTGCAGAAGGGCATACATGTTTTCCCCCTGTAACATATATGGACCCAAAAATATGTGGGGCACCACAACATCACTGGAATGATGGCAGGAATGGAAGAAACATAATCACAGGCCACTACATAACCTCTTACTGCATGTCATCTGACAAAGCCTGGTATACAGGTGGAGGACAGGGGCCCGAAAAGGGCCATATTTGCAATAGTGTTTTTATACACTGAGAAGTTGCTGGTGTTACAGGATAGTTTGCAACAAAAGTCAGGAATATGAGGTCAGAAACACAAATGGATGTAGCCATGTACTGATAGCACTCAACAGACAGAATGCCAGTGATATATCAAAGGACCTGTGTGGTGGACAGACAAAACATAACAGGCAATCTCCCCCCATCATGTGGATAGGCCCACAGTTGAGCTATGCAGACAGACAGCATTCCATGCTAAATTTTATGCACATAAACCCTGTAACACTAGGGTATACAATGCATATAACAATACACTCACACTGTTTGTAGGTCTGGAACCTTTTTATGTAGGGCCTGAGTCTGCAAGTCCTCTTGTAAGGGTATTGCTACTGTCTGTAACACTGCTGCCTGCACACAGGAAGGATGTCCTCCATACAGGAAAGTAAAGGGACCCCCCCATGATATAGGAATTTATAGTAGGGGGTTGCCATGACAGTGTTTTGGAAGTATTAAAAGCAGGCTGCATGCAGAAAGCAAGGGTGGACACTGATTGGTGCAGAGGCCATCACCTGATCATGTGCATCACCCAAAATCCATGCTGCAATCTATTCAAAGCAGCTCAATCTATTTAAAAAGAGAGAAATATATATATATATATATATATATATATATATAAAAGAGAGAGAGAGAGAAAAAAAAAAAAAAAAAACAAACAAACAAAATCCATCCAGCCACACAGCAAACTGTATCCAGAAGAGACAACATTTCCAAACAGGTATGTGAAGCATATATCCATGTAACTGAATGTAGTACTTGGTCCAAAATAATGGGATAGATGATTGGAATAATTTTATGTGCCATCAGGTGTTGTTGTAATGATGTCCAGCTGAACAACTGCTTTGGATAATAATTTGTCCCTGTGGGCAGTGGGCCAACTATCAACTGTGCAGATCCCCTGACTGACAAGATGTAAGCCATCATAGTGTGTGTTGGGGCTGCAAGACATGTATATTAGTGTGGCCAATAGCTGGTGGTGGAAGTAATGCCATTATGATGGACACATGGGTTCCAGAGCCCCTTAGGACATTCATGTTAACATGTAATCAGTTACAAATGCCATAGGTGTGTAATGGGTTTGCAATCTGTCCCTATATACCCCCCAATGTTAGGCTGTGTCCACATATGACACCTGTCTGTTTGTAGCAAGGCAGAACAGTGCATGTGCAGGAAGGGAGTTAGAGAGTGTGTCCTGATGTGAATGTATATATATATATATATATATATATATATATATATATATATATATATATATATATATATATTATATATTATAATATATATATATATATATATATATATATATATATATATATTATATTATAATATAATTATTATTTTATTGTGTGTGTGTGTGTGTGTGTGTGTGTGTGTGTGTGTGTTGTTTTATATACAAAACACACACATATTTTTATAAATAAAGTCCCCTTCTGTTGAATGACAGTGCTGGAAAAGTGTGAGGAAAATCACCCCTATCAATAAAACATATATGCAGCAGTAAGTGTGTGCAAAATGGATGGTTTTCAGGTGTAAACCCCCTGTTGGGAACACATTGCCCTTGTTGTGAAGGTGGGATTGGTAATTTGGGGAAGGATAGCAGGTATATTTGTGGAGGTAGGTTGGGTTGGAAGATAGAAAGCATACAGGGTGGTATATGACACATGGGGGGTAAACACCCTGGATGGGGAGTGTCATCTGTGATTTGGGAAACCCATGAGCCCCATATAAACAATGGGACCAAGGTCCCCACCATGGGCAGTCACAACATCAGTTCAGCCCTGAAGTGCCTGGGCTGGGGGTGAGCAGGAGGACATCCCCGTGTGTGTACTGAGGGCCTCAAGGTGTTGCACATTTCCCCAAGGTGATCCTATGCACCAGACCTGGACCTGACTTGGTGACAGGATCCTGTCTGTGTGCTCCCAGGGGGGAACACCATCCCTGAGGTGGTTCCCCGAAGGTAGCAGGACCAGTAAGGGTCCCAGGGTCCCAAAATGTGATGTGGGCTGGTAAACCAGATGAGGTGGGAGGTGGTTTTGCTGGCAACCCCCAAACATGCTATTGTGTCACTTTATAGAACATATTGGGGAAATAGTCCACACATTCCCAAATCATGTCTAACGCATGCATAGATATCCCCATTAACACAAAACAACAGATGTGCAGCACAAAAAAACAGAACACATGCAAAATGGAACCATAGTGGCCCTTACAATGGCATGCAGGGTTTTCCGCACCACAATGATAGGGCCCCCATGAACATGACTACAAACACAGCACAAATGTTGTACAAATATATGCCCAAGGTTTTCTTAGACATACCCATTGAGTTGTGTGACAGATTTTTGTTGCAGATATGGTGGGGGGGGACAATGTGTATTAAAAAAATAACCTTCAGTATGAGGTTCTTTTCCATCTTTATGTCTTTCAGGCAATATGTTGAGGAATGGTCAAAATTAAAGGGGGAGAATGATGTCACCCTCTCACACCTGGTGCAGCACTACCACGTTTTTTAGCCAAACAGCCCATGATTGGAGAGGACCACCCTTTGGGAAAAATCTTGTCCACAGGGTAAAAAATTCCCCGCATGCAGTTTGAGCAGGTCCGACATTGATACTGTTTTCCCTGCCCATGGCATTTTTGCAGTTGGGGACCAGCTTGCAACGGGGGGCATGCCCCCGCCCCCAACACATTTAAACTCCTTGCCAGCCTGGGGGCCTGCCCACACAAACCCACAAACCCCCTGGCGAGGGGCATAGGGGGGAAGGGGGGTTTCAACACCCAATTTGGCCCGAAGGAGATGAAAAAAGGTTTTGGCCAAAAAAGGGGGACATTCAAAGTA
>NW_025054648.1:2500-5000 GCF_019279795.1 Protopterus annectens
TAAATATAATATGTGGATTATCCATTTATATGTAAACTCCCATATATGACTAGGTTGGCGTGGAATTAGCACAGCCTCGTGCCGCCATACCCTGTGTTCTGTTTGCATTGTTTATCCTGGAATAGAAAAATATTGTTCTCAGGACCATTTCTGTGTATACATCGTCTGCCTTATGTATCTATGAAACATCATCCTTCAACATCACCGTTTATACCATATCTACACCCACTTATCATTGGGTATGCTTGTAAAAAGGGGCCTGCGTCTAAGTGACAAATAGAACATGGTCTAGCTGAAAATCATCAGTGTAAAGTTTATTGACACACTGTCGGCGTCTTGTAATACATGTATAGAAATTACTACGCCCAAGCTCTTTGTCTAGGCATGTTGAAACTGGTTCGGTGAGCTAGCCGCTTCTAATAAATTCTAAACTTAGGTGTTATAGGATCCTTGTGTATTTGGGGAATCCATGGAGGCATGGAATAAGTAGATGTTCGACTGTACAAAATCTATTCATTCATCCGTCTTAAGACACAATTATACTTACTCTTAATAGTAATTTATTATATAATGTTGAAAACTTTTAAATAATAATATAGGATATAATTGATCTTTAATCATCTATGGTATAATATAAATCAGAAAAATAATTTGATGATAGATGTGGACAACAAAACTTTTCTTCCTAAATTCAAATGTATCATTTCAAGTTATTGTTTTACTTATCATTTTCAAGCTTCTGGTTTGTTAAAAGGTCTAATCGCTAGCAGAGCGTCACTAATATCCATGCACTTAGGGATAAAATTCAAAACTTTATTGAGTACGGCAACCTCTGCTTCAGTTAATTCATCACTGGAGATGTTCCAAACTAAAGTTCCTGATTCCTATCCTTTTTCACCGGTTAAATGTTTGCATGAGGGCAGGCCTTTTCCTTTTCTGTCCATGTTCTCCTTCTGTATTACATTTCGACTTCTTTCTCCCCGGACGTATTGGTAGAGGAAGCATAGGAAAAACCTGTGGTTGTAGTTTCTCCAAATGGATCTTCCATCTAACTACCTCATTATTCAATGGAACCCATTCCTGGTTTCTTTTCTGTTGCTCTACCTCTGTTTCCTCCATCAGTGTCGAATACACTGAACTGGTATTCGATGGTGAAACAATGTTAATGTCTGCTGTATGACCATTGTATCCTATTGTATCTGAGGTCTCAGGCACTTCCGTCCCAGCAGAACTGTTGTGAAGCCCCTGTTGTTGTCTCGGTTGGTTGGTAGGCTTCAAAGTTCTACTCCTCTGTTGATAGACTGGTTCATTAAGCGTAGTCATCTCATTGGTTCCCCGCCTGTTAGCTGCATTCTCTAATCTAGTAGCTCTCATGGCTGTATTTCTAGGACAAGTGAAGACCCGTTGGTTCTCAAAATCATTGATATCTCTGGCTAACTTATGTTTTTTATAATCCAGCAATCTCTTCTCATATCTCATGATTTTATCAATGATGTCATTCATGAACAGTTCAGAACGGTCTTCACCATCCAATCCTAGTAACTCTTGTTGTTTATCAGTGATGTTATTCCTCAGTTCATACTTGATGGGCTGGAAATATTCTAGCAACAGTCTGATATATGCTTTACTAGTATTGATGTTAATCTTTTGCCAATTAACTGGTAAATCCGGGTATGTCTCTCCGTAAGTGGGCATAGTTAATACTCTAAGCCCTTGTGGAATAACATTAAAATCTAAATAAGCTTCAAGATGATATCTTTGGCATTGAAGCCTTTTAAACTTATAGATATCATTCTCAATGTCTCGTTTGACATCTTGAAGCTAGTTCAGTCTCAGCATTTCTACCTTCTAGAACTCGTAACCATAGTTTCAGATCTAATAATTGGGTTTCACATATTCCTGTGAGCAACTCTCGCGAATCTCGGGTTGGGTCATCTCCAACCACTACACCTTCTCGCTACTACTGCTCCTTCCATATTCCCCAGCGAACACAGAATGAAATGTAATCCAAAACAGTGAGACCCATGTCAAGCAGATGATGAAAATCCTAGGAAGGTAGCAAAGACAGAAACACAATAATGCAACTAGTCATAAAGTCAGTTTAATACACACCGATATATATATATATAACAAAACTTTTGTTTTTAACATCACTTGGCGTTTCCTATGGCACATTGCATTCAGTTCGTATTGGATTATTGGTAACTGTTTTGGATGCTATCGCCTTCAATTGTTATATATATATATGTATATATATATATGTATATATATATATGTATATGTGTGTGTGTGTGTATATATTTATATTTTATATATATTTATATATATATATATATATATATATATATATGTATATATATATATATATATATATATATATATATATATATATATGTGGTAGTAGTAATATATATATATATATATATATATATATATATATATATATATAGATATATATATATATATATATATATGTGTGTGTGTGTATATATATATATAT
>NW_025054649.1:0-9664 GCF_019279795.1 Protopterus annectens
GAGGTGCAATATGCCCTCTTACAGGGAAATCATTGTGACCCTTGTGACATGGATGAAAGTCTCTTGCCTAGGGAAGGGGCTTGGGCTGAAACAGAAAAAAATAAAGTGTAATAACATACACCTGCTTTGAACATCATGTGCACTCCTATTTATAACTGTTTATATTACATGTAGCAAATTATTGGTGCAATTGGCAAATCCACCCAGACTCAAAAAAAAAAAACTCCAGCAGGGCCTGGACCAGTTCAGTTCCTTGCATGTCTGTTCTAAGCTGTCTTCAAGTGACAAATAATGAAATGCAATACAGTTACCTTTGGGATATACATCATCTCCCTTCTCTTACTGTATTGCTAATACCATCTCAAAACAGGTAATGGTATCTTGAACCTAGGTACCATGTAAACAGAATTTTTTATTTTAATCACTATGCCATGGTCACTGAAAGGAAGCCTTCCTCAGATGATCTGTCTAGGCTTTTTGATTATCCTATGGCCATATCATAGTATGAAACTGTGAACCTATTAATATATGACATGCTAGGAAAAACAGAATCATAAGTAAGGGCATCACATCCAAGACTAAGGATGTTATAACTCCTCTGTATTTGACTGTCATCAGACCACTTATAGAGTGCAACACTCCCTTTTGCATGAACCTCACCAGACAGCTGCAGCTGCAGCTGCTAGAGAGACCACAGAAGTTTCTCACCAATAAAATTCAGGTCCTCCAAAACATGACCTACATGGAAAGACTGAAAGCCCAGTCACTATACTCTGTGTCCTACAGGCTGCTGAGTGGTGAGTTGTGCTTGGCCTGCAGAGCAGTCTCTGACCCTGCCCTAATGGAAATGCTGCAAATCTGAAAATCAAATAGAACAAGTGTCACTCACTTCAGGGATCTCAACCTAGTCTGTGACATCAACAGAACATGCTGGAGACAAATACGTCTTCCAAAGATTGCTGCATAACATAGCTGGCCAACCAGATAATCAAAATGTAAATTAATACACAAATGTCAACTGTATTACCTCTATTAACAGTGCAAGACTATACTAAAATCTACTACAGCCCCAGTTTTCAGGACATATTTGTACCATGGAGGACGCAAGGTACCTCTGAAACCACATATCTATATAAATGTTGAAGAGGCTGTATGTTGGTATATGTATATCTGTATCTACAGCTACATCTATTGTCTTCCTTTTTAATATATAAATATACTTGTGTGCATCCACAGAGTGAAATACAGCATTCTAAAATAATTCTGAATGTGGACATCAAAGTAAATCCAAACTGTCACCCATCTGGTCAGGGTAAAACAGGCAAACATCTGTGATTTCTGTTCAAGCAACTTTATTATGTACAAACACATCAGGACTGAAGTTTAATAACTTTAATTTAGATAAACTTAAAAACAAACTAGCTATCACACTCATACATGCACACTCTCTGGCTGCAGTCTTTAAATGGCCCTGAAGCTAGCATGTACTTGCTATTTATATGCACGTGCTGTCCTTGAAATGCTTCTTAAAGGTACAACACACACACACACACACACACACACACACACACACACACACACACACACACAACACACACACACACACACACACACACACACGCACACACGCACACACGCACACACGCACACACGCACACACACTATTCTACACAAACCATGAACTTAACACTATTGATGGAAAACAAAAAAATAAATAAGCAATTCCTTCCATCAAAACCATGTTCCAAGTCTCCAAGATTATGCAATATTATAATACACTACATTTAGTGGGGTGTGTGAAGAATAGCACCCACCATGTTCCAAACCAGTGAAACACAAAATTCTGAAAGAATTCTGAACCTAGATATCAAAACAGTTATGAAACATGACCTTACCACACTAAACAAAAAAAGGAAAACAAATAATGCTTTTCCATGGAAACAATTTGCCTTGTCATGTTATACATGCAAGTGTATTTGCTGTTCAGCTAAGGAATTGCCTTTTATGTATTTTGTCCTATCTGTTTTCCTGTAGCCTAGCTCTGTTAGTTAACTCCTCCCTTCTCCCCCATTTTCTTCAGTTGTGTGGTAAATTCCATTGCAGCCCATGTGTATTGCTGGAGTTTGTCAAAGCATCATTATTTGACCTTTGGAATGCCATCTTCTATTAAGATCTGCACAGTTTGAAAATTAGACTATTTAATGGTCTCCACGGGTGTCATTTCAATTGAGTCACTGTCTGCTAACACTATCTGTGGTGGTGAGTAAACTTCTCAATATATCGTGCTACAGATTAGGAGATTACACTTGCTATGCACAGCCAGGGGAGGCAGAACAGTCAAATCATGTATTGAACACTTTGGAATATTCAGTGAGATGCTGTAGATGGACTTTGAAAGTGCAATTTAAGAATAAGTTTGCATCCAGTATCTATACAGTTCTTTGTTGCATAAAGAGCTTGCTTAATCATAAGTTACAAAGTGTGGATATGTTTGGCAGGTTATGGAAGTTTCAGAACAGTCCCAGAGCACAGGGCAGCTATTGAAATATTTTCTAATGCCTTTAAGTTTAGAGTGTAGGCCTGTCTCCTAAGGATTTTTTTGCTCACTATGGCCTGTACATGCCAGCAAGATACTTTCTGCACAGCATAATTCTTTGATGAGTCAGCAATTCAGCAGTGATTGTTTGCAAGGGTTGAGTTTTCTATTTATATATATATATATATATATATATATATATATATATATATATATATGTGTGTGTGTGTGTGTGTGTGTGTGTGTGTGTGTGTGTGTGTGTATTTGTTGTGGGCACTGCATATATCTTCAGAGAAACTGTTTTGTTCTTCCCTAATCCATGCTTGCAGCATTGTGAAACTGAACGTGACATTTTCTGCACTGCCTAGTTTCTTACAAACCAATGCTCTGCAAACTCAGCTAGCTCAGAAGTGATACATTTTTGATACTTCTATCTGTCTCAGAAAAGACTTTAGCATTAACTGTTTTATTACCAGCACAATGTCTCAGCAGGGCACTACAATTTCAGCAGAGGACGATACACAGCAAGATGCAGAATTTCTTAGAGACCTAAGATCAAATCCCTGATCCAGGTATAAGAGCAAAATGCATCTCTAAACTTACATGGAAGGCACAACAGAATTATGAGACTGACAGGGAAGAATTATTTATCAATCTTGTTTAGCAACTAAGACTGGTAGCTTTATGTCTGCCTCTCTCCAACCTGCTTATGATGCACTGCAATTAGAGGTGCACTCAAAGAAATTTATTGCCTACCTATCAAAGCTATCAGAGACTATGCATAAATATGTCCAATTTATTTAGAGACATAACGCGAGGAAGCACAAAGAACTAAAGAGGTTTGATCAGCTTAATCTTGACAGGAACAGTTTGGCGGTACAAGCAAGGACTAAGGCTGATGTCAGAACCACACAACTCCATGAATCCAGAATCCCATTGCTCTGCATCTAACAGACCTCACCAGATCCTAATAGATGCTTTACAGTCAGATCTTCCATTACTCAATAGGCAACTTAGTAGCCATGCTAATGCAAACTGCTAAAAGATTCAGGCAACCCTCCCAGTAGAAAGGAAGGCTCAGTTAGAGGCCAGGGGGTGCCTTCTGTGAAGGAGGAAGCTGCAGAGAAGGAGGTTGAAGCTGCACACAGAGGAAACAGAAGGAGAGAGTCAAAAGCATGTAGAAACCGCAGAAGGCAGGCTGGAAGCTATCCATAAAAGGGCTGGGATAGGGGCCTTAGAAAAAGCAGTATGAATATGCCATGAAAGCTAAGGCAAGGTTAAATAGTTCCTGAAACAAGCTGCTGAGTGGGAATTGACATAGACAGCGTGAGTTCAGTGGAAGTAAGGTTATCTTAAATACTACAGACTATGTGTGTTCTTAAAGCAAAGTAACAAGCATTCCATTTTATCTGATGTCCCTGAAACCCAGAGACACTTTCTCAGAACTAATACTTTCATTGACTACTGCTGCAGTACCCTCTCAACCAAGGTCAGTATGTACACCTAGCTCTGCTCAACTAACCTACCATATTATGGAATAGTCACAACTTCCTCTCAACTCAGCCTCTGCACCCTTGCAAGCTCAGCACTTATGAATTCTCAGCCAGTTCCTCAGCTTGATGCCCTTGCACCACCATATATGTTCCACTGTGGTTCAGCAATGCCACTGTTAATGTGACCAACACTGTTCACCCAACAACTTCTCACTTAAAGTCTGAAGACACAGAGATTAATACAGGTTGTAAGTACATGCTGTAAACATCTCATCAAACCTGGCCTCACACATTTAGATGACAGACCTGAGAACTAGAGGGCTGGAAATCCACCTTTAAATCTGCAGTTGGTGATCTGGACAGCCGGCTACTGAAGAACTAGATTTGCTCATCAGGTGGCTTGATCAGCTCCTCTACAGGCACATTATTAGCGTCTCAAGGCTGTTCATGTCAGCTATCCCGGCTGTGGGTCTTAATGCTGCCTGGACAGACTGGAACAGCTTTGGCTGGCCCACCGGGGTCATTGAGGATGCTTTTTTCAAGAGGCTGCAAAGTTTCCTGAAGATATCTGGCAAGGACAATCTAAAGTTTCAAGAGCTTAGTGACCTCCTTTCCGAACTTTAGCTAGCCAAGGAAGACACACACCGAGGCCTCAGTTATATAAGGACACTGCTCGTGGGAGTTCTTAATAGTTTTCAAAGCTCCCATATGATACCCAAGGAAAATGGACAACAGTTGAATCAAAGTACAAGGAAGCAAACAGGGTTTCCTTTCCCCCATTCTCCTTCTTCTGTGAATTGATCAGGAAAATTGCAGAGACAAAGAATGACCCAAGCTTCTCCTTTGGAGAGTCCCATGCTCCAGGTCCACCTCTCCTAAGCCTACAAACTTGCACAGCTCATACAGAGACTGCAGAGGCCCAGTCTCAGTTAAATGGACTGATGTCTTTCCTACACCTGCTCTCTCTCTCTCTCTCTCTCTTTTGGCTTATCCCAGTTGGGAATTATACAGTGGATCACTTTGTCTTGCTCGCCTGATTGGCGGTGGAGTTTTGCGGTGAGTTGCCAGCCGGTGCCCCGGCACCTTCCACGCGGAAGGCACACATGCAACGCCGCCTAGGGCCGAATTTTAGCATGTCCAATCTACTTGCAGCATGTCTTTGAGGGATGTAGGAAAAACAGAGCACCTGGAGAAACCCACACTGGCTACAGGAGGATTATAAACTCCACACAGAAGACTCCCCAGCCGAAGATCAAACTGGAGAGCCTCTTGCTGTGAGGAAACAACGCTAACCGCTGCACCACCGTGGCCGTCCTTACCTATACCTTCTACAGTTCCCAACAAAGGTGATCAAAGCAAGAAAATCGAAAACCCAAATTGCCAATGCCCCACACATAACAAACCTCACCCACTCAGAAAATGTATTGGCTTCAGAAGAAAAACCCTGTAAGAACGGAAGGAACTCCTTAAGAAATTTGGAGTATGTTTTAAATGTTGTGCTTCCACCAAGCATGTTGCTAAGGACTGTAAAGTCATTATCAAGTGCATAAAATGTGACAGTTATGATCATGTACAAGCACTTCATCCATTTCAACAAATTTCTACCCCATCCACAGTTAATCCTCGAGGAGTAGCATAAAGGTGGGAAGGGAATAATAGAATAAACAGTGGCTCCTACTCCAGTTGCTGCCACATGTACTGAAGTCTGTGGAGAAGGACTCGTGACAAATTTTTGTACCAAAATAATAGCGGTCCATGTATACCCCAAGGGCCATCCTGAAAGAGCCATAAGACTGTACACTTCTTGATGAGTAAAGTAATCGATCTCTTGCAAGATCAGAGTTCTTTGACCTGCTCAGCACAACAGGGGATGCCCTGCCTTACACTCTGAGCACTTGTGCTAGCATTACTGAAGTCTCTGGAAGGAGAGCTAGTGGTCTTATAGTAGATCCTCTCAATGGCAACCTAGAAATCCCACTACCCACTCTCGAGTGCAACCAAATTCCAACTAACATGCAAGAGATCCCTACCTCCAAAGCTGCTTCTTGTCACCCTCACTTGAAGGTCATATCTGGCCAAATACCATCTCTGGATAAAGATGGTGAAATCATCAATGGCCTAAACAATGCTCCATATGCCCAATGCTTGGACCCAGATTGGGTTGCCATAGGTAACGTCTGTTTAGATAAGGTCAGGAGACCTAACAGGGTTACTTCCTTCAAGACGCATGTTCTTTCAAATGGACACAATACTTGTTTTGAACCCTGTCCTCATCACTACTGTGTAAAAGAAAGGTTGTGCAATAATGGTAAGCCACAGCAAGTCATCCAAAGCTACAACTATGGCTTAGACTCCTAGGATGAATATTCTTGGCATTATGGTGCTTGATACCACTAGTGAAGACAATCAGTTGAGGGTCACAAGGGAAGATAAGGAATTCTGGAAAATTATGAGTGAAGAATTCTATCAGGACAACTCCAACAGCTGGGTGGCACCCTTACCATTCCGTACCCCAAGAATGAAATTGCCAAACAATAAGCAGCTTACAGGGTCATGGTTTATTTCACTGGAATGCATCCTAAATAGGAAATCTGCAATGAAAAAGCACTTTGTTGACTTAATGCAGAAGGTGTTTGACAGAGATCATGCTGAACCTGCACCTCTCCTAAAGGAAGGAGAAGAATGTTGGCACCTTCCATGTTTTGGTGTATATCACTCTCGCAAGCCAGACCAAATCAGAGTGGTCTTTGACTCAAGTGCTCACCATGAAGGTGTTTCTCTTAATGACCTTCTCCTCTCTGGGTCTAATCTGAACAATAATCTAATCGGGGTCTTGATCCGTTTCAGACAAGAATTGATTGCGGTAATGGCCAACATCCAACAAATGTTCCATTGTTTCATTGTTCACAAAGACAACAGAAACAACCTCAGATTTCAGTGGTACCACAATAATGATGTCAATGACAAGGTCATAGACTAACAGATGAAGGTACATGTTTTCAGTAACAGCCCATCACCTGCAGTTGCAATATATGGGTTGAGAAGAACTGCCCAAGAAGATGAAAGAGAATTTGGGTCTGATGAACGTCAGTTTGTTGAAAGGAACTTTTATATAGATGATGGGCTTAAATCTTTTCCCACAGAGGAAGAGGAGCTTAATCTTCTTGCCAGAACTCAAGGTATGCTGGCTGTATCTAATTTCAGACTTCACAAGATAGTTTCCAACAGTGTCAAGGTAAATGGAGCCTTTCAGTCCAAAGGATAATACTGACAGTCTAAGAACTTTGAACTAGGGTCTAATATTACCCTCATGCCTAGCCTCAGGCTGCTTTGGAATGTCCAAAGCAAGACCGTTCATATTTAAAATGTCACCTTGTGACCACAAACATGGAGTTTTGTTTTAATCAAGCAGCATCTGATCCACTGGGCTTCGCCAGCACCCATTACCATTCAGGGTAGATACTATTAAAGACAGCTCACTTCTGAAAATGTGGATTGGGATGCTCCTCTCCAGGAAAAACAATGAAGATGGGAAACCTGGAAGGATTCCCTGAATGCCTTGGAGAAACTTCAAATACCATGGTGCTACACCCCTACGGAAGTATCAATGCTATCAAAAGAGAGATTTACATCTTTACTGATGCTTCCATTGAAGCTATAGCTGATGTAGCCTATCTCAGAGTAATAGGACTAGATGGAAAAGTAACTGTCGGATTTGTCCTTGGTAAGGCGAAACTCACTCCAAAGCCTGCTCATACCGTGCCAAGGTTTGAACTTTGCAGCAGTGTTAGCCATTGAAATTGCTGAGCTTATAAATCTTGAAATGGACATGAAAATTCATTCCTTTGACTTCTACACAGACAGTAAAATAGTCCTTGGATACATACACAACCAAACAAGACAGTTCTATGTGTATGTCAGTAATATAGTGGAACACATTAGGAAGTTTTCTGCTCCCAACCAATGGCATTATGTTCCTGCTGACATCAACCCTGCTGATCGTGGGACCTGTACTGTATCAGCATCTGCCTTTCATGACATTTCTTGGACATCTTCCCCAGGATTTTTTCTCCAAGAGGTTATTACAAACCATGTTGATTCCAACTTTGAACTGGTAAACCCTGATTTCGACAAAGAAATCAGACCTACCACCATTACACTTACCACATGTGTGAAATCTAGAGTGGGGCTGAGTTCTCATCATTTTAAATGATTCTCCAGGTGGTCATCTGTTGTATGTGCCATTGCATAACTTAGTCATGTTGCTCACCTATTTGTAAACAAAAACAACAGTCCTAAAGCCTGTCATGGGTGACACATATGTAAAGAACATCCCTCCATCAATGAAGTCTCTGAAGCGGAGCAAACAATTATCCAAAGTGCTCAACATGAGGTGTACTCTCAGGAAATCCACAGCATTTCAAAGGGGCTCAATCTTTCTAAAGGTAGCTCTCTTTATAAACTAAACCCAATAATCGACAACCAGGATATTCTCAGAGTCGGAGGTCGCTTGGGAAGGGCTGATCTCAGTGATATAGAACAATATCCTGTCATCGTTCCAGGCCAACATCACATCGCAACATTACTGGTAAGACATTACCATGAGCAAGTTCAGCACCAAGGTCACCACTTTACTGAAGGTGCTATAAGATCCACAGGTTTGTGGATTGTTGGTGCTAGAAGGCGCATATCCTCCATACTTCATAAATGTGCCAAATGTCAAAAATTGAGAGGGAGACACCAGCAACAACAGATGGCAAATCTCACACCTGACAGATTAAGCACAGATCTATCCTTTACTTATGTTGGCATGGATTTTTTGGCCCCTGGTCTGTAGCAACTCATAGAACGCATCACGGAGTTGCTAACAACAAACGTTGGGCCATACTGTTTACTTGTGTCAGTATTCGTGCTGTGCACATTGAAGTTATACAGTCCATGGAGACTTTGTGTTTTATTAATGCCTTCTGAAGATTTACCTGTATAAGAGGATCAGTAAAGGTCCTATGATCCAGCTGTGGAACCAACTTCACAGGGGCAAACAATGATTTGGAGGTAAGAAATTTCTTAATTAGGAAGGGATGTGACTGGAAGATCAACCCTCCTCTTTCCTCTCACATGGGAGGCTCTTAGGAATGCATGATCGGGATCACTGAAAGGATCCTAGATTCTATGCTGCTCAGTTTCACATCTTCAAACTCACCCATGAGATCTTAATCACCCTTCTTGCAGAGGTGTCTGCCATAATTAATGCCAGACCATAGTTCCAGTCTCTGCGGATCCTGATTCTCCAGTGTTGCTCATGCCAGCTACTCTGCTCACCCAAAAAATAGGAGTAAGTCTGCCCCTCTGGAGGACTTTGACTGGTCTAATATTCATAGATGACAATGGAAACAAGTTCACGACCTTGGTAATGTGTTCTGGAGTCAACAGAAAACGGAATACATTTCCAGTCTTCAAGGTCGCAGTAAATGGCAACTCGGCAAGCTAAATTTAAGAGTAGGGGATGTTGTTTTTCTTAAAGACAAAGATGCTCATTGTAACTACAGGCCCATGGGACTCATTACACAAACTATGCCCAGTAATGATGAAAGGTTCGAAGTGAGGTAGGTAATAAGAAGTTAGCGTGACTTTT
>NW_025054650.1:5000-7676 GCF_019279795.1 Protopterus annectens
CCAGGCTACAACTCTTACCACACTTTTCGGCCACCAAACCAGGACCGAAATACTAAAGGTGGAGGAGTGTCAATATTCACCAAGGATATTCACACCACCAGGCTAGTTGGCCAACACAATGTGTCTGAAATTCTCCAAGTGCAACTAACACTAGGTAAGACTGCAATCCAAATTGTAGCTTGCTACAGATCCCCCACCATACCCCAAGATTCTCACTACACCTTTCTAAACATACTGGAAAATATTAAGATAGAACCAAACACCCTAATACTGGGTGATTTTAACTACCCTGCCATTAACTGGGAAAACTACTCATGTCCCAACACCTTTGCGCAACGGTTCTTGGAATTCATATATTCCAACGCCCTGGATCAACTAATCCATAGTCCCACCAGGGGCTCCAATATCCTAGACCTGGTCATTACCAACATGGGAAATCAATGCTCCATACCTATGGTCACCCCCTCATTAGTCAGGTCTGACCATAAGCTAATCACCTTTAACATCCACATCCCACCCCCACCCCCCAGTAAAGCCAACTTCATGCTACTCAAGTCAGAAGTGACAAACTTCATGACACCCATGCAGACGGGAACTGAAAGTTCAACTGCTGAATCCTACACTACGGCACTGTATGAGCACATCCACTCATGCATGAATCGTGCCATCCCAAATAGAACCAAAATGCTCTCATCCAAAAAAGGAAGCCAATCTGGTGGTCCCCTGCCATAAACAAACTTTACAACAAAAGGAAGAAACTTTTGCAGAAAAGAGGAAAATCCCAGGATGCAAAAACTCCCTTACTAGCCTCAGTAAGAAACTGAGATGCCTCATAAAATCCTCCAAAGCTAGTTACTTAAAATAAAATTGCCAAAGATTCCAAAGACAACCACAAAGCATTCCATAATTATGTCAAGAATCTAAATGGCAATGCTCAGATCTGCTCTGAGCTAAAACAGAATGGCATTAAATATACTGATCCGAAGGATATTGCTAATATCCTGGCAGATCGATTCAGTGCCAACTTCACCCACTCTCACCCCTAAATGGCTCCATCTCAATACCGAAGATTGCCAAATTCCAGTAATAACGCCACACAGGTACAAAACGCACTCTCTAAAGCCAAGAATACAGCATCCATGGGACCAGATGACATCCCGGCTGTGTACTGCATGAACTACAATATGAACCGCACCTCACCTAAGTGTCATGTTTAATCATAGCCTCACTCAGGTTTCGTGCTCCACTGAGTGGCGCAGAGCTATAGTTATCCCAATCCACAAGAGGGATCCACCTTGATCCCGGAAACTACCGGCCCCATCAGTCTGACAAGCCTTATCTGCAAGGCCATGGAGTGTATTATCATGGAACTTATAAACAAAGACAAACACTGGACCCCACCCAGTTTGGGTTTGTGAAAGGCCGATCTTGTCTCCTGAACCTGATTGACTTTGAATCAGTCTCCAGAGCCATGGACAAGGGTAAGGTGGTCCACACAGCCTATCTAGACCTTGCCAAGGCCTTTGACACCATCCCCCACTCTGGAATCATAGATAAACTTACTAAGTTGGGCATTAATCCCTATGTCACCCAATGGGTTGCTAAATGGCTTACTGATAGAACCCACACTGTAAAAGTAGCCGACTCCAAATCCAGTTCCAGACAAGTGACAAGTGGAGTACCTCAGGGTTCAGTCCTGGGGTAGCTCTTGTTTGGCATCTACTTCTCTGAAGTACAGGTCAACACTAAGGACTCTGGCTAACAAAGTTTGCAGATGACTGCAAACTGGGAGCTACTATTGAATCCCCAAATGATGTGGATACTCTACAAAAGGGCCTTACAGAAACAGATGCTTGGTGCCAGAGCCATGGGCTCAAGCTCAATGCCAAGAAATGTATTGTTATCCCCTTTGGGGAAAACATGTATCCAATGAATTACCATATAGGTGGCAGTACACTAAACACAGAAAGTGTGATAAGAGACTTAGGGACACAGGTGGACAGTGGTCTCACCTTCGAGCAACCATCACCACAACAGTCAGGAAATCCTTTCTATGTGGCACACCTCATCACGTAAGGGCTTTGCATCCAGAAAAAAGGAGGTCATTGTCCCACTGTACTCATCCCTCACTAGACCCATTATAGAGTACAATGCCCCATTTGGTATGTATTCAAAATTCTCTCAAGACATCTGCAACAACTGGAAAGGCCTCAGAAATACCTCACTAAAAAGAATCACAGGCCTAAAGCAGATGGCCCTATCTTCTGACCGCCTTAAACTCCAGCTTATAACTCTGTCGCATATACGTCTACTCAGAGGCTTACATCTCTCACTTAACATACAAGGCCATGTCAAACCCAGAGCTGTTGGACATGCTACACTTAAAGAAATCCCAATCCCTCAGAGCTACACGCTTCCAGGGATCTAAACCTTGTCATCACAATAAACAAAACATGTTGGAGTGGATAGGTTCGACCCAGAGACTCCCAGACTCTGGAATCAGATTGCCCATACATGTCAAGCA
Source organism: Protopterus annectens (assembly GCF_019279795.1). NCBI lineage: Eukaryota > Metazoa > Chordata > Ceratodontiformes > Protopteridae > Protopterus > Protopterus annectens. The sequence goes on from NW_025054650.1 coordinate 7,525, forward strand.
GAGTGCCTCTTTGGACCTCTTCAAGAGGAACCTTGACGATTGGATGGGAGAAAGGAAATTCACCCCAGGGATCACGCCAGTCGCCTGCTAGACAGGGGTCCAGGAAAGTAAATAATGTGGGAAGAAATATTCAGGGAATTGTTATGGACTTG
>NW_025054651.1:0-7551 GCF_019279795.1 Protopterus annectens
AACATGGGGAAGGGTAAGCATTTTTAAGCAGCAGTAAGTGGGTTTAAGCCTGTTTACGGGGGTAAGCAATGCCTACACAGGTTAAGCAATTGAGAAGCTAAATCAGTATAAGAAACGCCTGAAGTTAGCAGTGCTTACCTCCATGCAAACCCCTTCCCTGCTTAAAAGTGCCTTAATCACTCTGTACCCAAAAGCCCCTTGTTCTGCCCAGCAACAAAATAAGCAGTCTCTGCAAGGCTCGAACCCAGGACCCTGCACGCCCTAGCCAAAGTGATTTACCACTAAGCCATGTCAGATATACATAACCCTGATGTTTTCACAAACATATCATCCAGCACAGTCATTCAACAGTACAGGAAATGTATTTAAACATGTAGATGTATGTGTGTCTGTATATATTTATTTATATCTAAATAGATATATCTATATATGTAGATATAGATATATAAATATATACATATATATAATATAAATATATATATATATATATATATATACGTATGCATACATCTATAGATATATATATGTCTATATCTATATGCATTTTATATATATATATATATATATATATATATATATATATATATATATATGTATATATACAGATATATATATATACATATGAGTAACAACTGGTGCTGTGTACATTGTCACTTCACAGTAAGCGTTGTCTTGTTCGATTCTCAGCTAAAGTGTCTTCTGTGAGAGACACGTGAATCACTTTGTTAAAGGTTGTGCATCAGCGCTGGCAACTTGGCACATAAAAATCTACTGCTAATCATTAGCAGACCAGAGTTCCGCTGTGGCGACCCCTAACCAGGAAAAGCTGAAAGACACAACAACAACATATAGGAGTAACGGTGGGCAAGTCAACCGAAAGACACAACAACAACATATAGGAGTAACAGTGGGCATTTTGGCAGCTTGTCTTTGTCACCATATCAAAGGCCTTAGAAAGGTCTAAGAATGGGGCTGATGCAAGTTCGTTATTGTTTCGGTTGTGATTAATTTTATTAGAAAAGGATAGGAGGGCTGAGGTGGTACTATGATTTGGCCTGAAGCCATGCTGTGACTTAGCTAGTATATTGTTTTGAGTGAGATGGGACATGAGTTGTCTATGGACACATTTTTCCATGACTTTGGCTAGTGGTGACAGTATTGCTATGGGTCTAAAGTTAGATAGCTCTAGTGAGCTTCCTCCTTTGTGAAGTGGAATAATGTGGGATATTTTCTGAATGGTGGGGATGGTGGCTTCAGACAAGGTATGGTTTATGATAATGGAGATGGGGTAAGCAATGGCATCTGCTGCTTTTTGCAGATACTCTGCAGGAAAAAAATCAGCTGCTAGGGTGGTGGGTTTTAGTTTGTTAAGTAGAGATCTGATAGATGATGTGAAACAGGTTGAATGTAAAGGAGGAAGCCAAGGTAGCTGTGGTGCTAATTCGCTAGGCTAGATGGGTGTCAATTGGTTTAATTGGTTTGCGAGGGATTGAATGGTTTCTGTGAAGAAACTATTAAACATATTTGCAATGTCCTCAGGGCATTGTTTGTTGCAGGTTGTTGGGGTGGGAGTCGTTGTCTGTCCTTGATGCAGGAGTTTTTTGATTCCAGTCCAGAACTTTTGTGGTTTATTTTAGGTTTTGTTGAGAGGGAAAGTTTTTATCTTAAGATACAGTTTCATTTTTTTGCAATTTGGGGGGTTTTTGGGGTTTTTAAAACTGAAAATTCTGTACTGCCTTCCTGTTGGTTCCTTTTTTTTTAAGCACCACAATATTAACCTTATAAAGCTATTTTTAAAATACTGGTTTTACAAAAATACATGGGGGCAAACTGTTAAACTGCTTTAGTTATACATTTCTGTTACTTTTGATTTTTGGTTTTAAAAACATAAAATTGCTGTCTCTTTAAAACCCAAAGTCTGTTTAAAAGTTACATTCATACCAAAGATCTGGTTTTTTCCCTTTATGAAAAAGTTCTTTTTTTTTCATTTTTTCTTTGTTTTCAATTTATGTCCTTTTTTTAAAGCTTGGTCCAGGAAACTCAATTATCTGAAATGTAGTTTTCCCAGCACATCTTTTTTCATCTTTATCTTGTTGATGTTTCAGCTTTTTTGGATGTTTTGCTTTACAATTTTTTTAAAACTTTTTTTTTCTAACATCTTTCACATGGATGAAAAAATTATGTTTGCCAGCACATTTTCTTTTTTTCAGCATTTCCCTATTTAAAATTAAACCCCATATTTCATATTTTTTTGCAGCTTTTATTCAAAATCAGGGTTAGTTTGAGACAGTATATATATAGAACATATTCCTTGGTTTTTTTTGTTTTGGGGAGGAATGGACAAAATTTAAAAGAAAGCCCATTTGATCAGCATTGCTATTTTTTCCAGTTTTTCAATCATAACTTGTTGAGTTATTGTAACTCTTTGTAACCTGCAGCATATAAAAAATTCCAATGTCATCTTATTTTTTGACTAAAATAAAAAGGATGTATTAACATTTTGTTTGTTGATGCCCATTTTTTAAATATGTCCCCCAGTTAGGGCAGTGTCAGCTTTTTTTTGTTTTTACAAACATGGATTATTTAAAACCACAAAAAACGGGGCCACTTTAACAAACTTTTTAAATTTTAAAAGGTATTGTCCATTTGTACTAAATTGCAATCTGTCTATCAAAGATACTTGTAATGACAAAACAGTAGGTTTTTTTGGCTTGTAAATGTAAATCTGTGAGATATCTTTTTTACTATTTTTATCCCATTTTTTTTTGGGGGCAGTTTAAACAAAGCTTATTTTTTTAGGGTAATGTACAGTATCTAATAGAAATGTTCTAGTAGCTTTTTTTAAAGTTTTATTGAAAAATTTGTAATTCCTTTTTGATGTTAAATGATGCAAATGAAATGCAGATGTCTCTGTTTGCTTCCTTGTCTCACAGCTGCTTTTTATCTTTAGCCCTTTTTTCCAAACTAACATTTTGTCTGGACCAGAATATATTTTTAAAAACAGAAATGCATGTATTTAACAAATTTTTTTTTTACACATTTTAAGCAACAGATATATATTCTAACTAGCAAACAGATGTACATGCCTTTATACATATTTAAACATATTTATCACTGTATACTTTCCCCCTTGTTTTTTTTTAAACAAAACTGTCTATAGTCAAGTTATATTGCTATTAACTAAAACTTGGGAAAAAAAACCCTTTTAGATTTTTTTAATACAGCAAGTTGACACAGTTTTTTGTCAACTGATGACAACCATTATTTTAGAACTATAAATTTGGGGCCTTTTCATGTTTTGTTTTTTTGTCAATTTGAATTTTTTGCAAAGGCATTTTTTTAAAAATAAACAGTAAAAAGTCATTATGATTTGGGCTTTTTTTAATAAAAACCATTTACTATATACTGTACAGAAAACACTTGTTGTGATTTTTGTTTTTTAAAATGGCTGAATGTACACTCAGTCTTTTTAAACCTAGCATTAAACAAGGAATTAAAAGCATTGTTTGTTAGTATTTGAAATTTTTTAGTATAATTTTTTATTGCAGTATTGTTTGTTTTATGCTGTGAAAATTGAATTTTGCCGGATTTTTAGACTGTGACACTTTGTCTTACATTTGCTTATTTTTTTTGTTTGCCTATACTGTCAAAGTTGTAATGGGGCTTTCCCAAATTTTTGAAAAAATTATTTACTAGTTTTTTTTCCCCCCTTTTTGAAAAGGGGACCCATAATTTAACTGCTATAGGATGTACTGACTGTCCATAGTATTTACGAAACAGATTAAATGACTTTATGCACAATTGTGACATTTATTACAATTACAAAAAAGTTTTTTTGTGTTTTTTTGTTAATGTTACATGAATACAAAATGTTGTTTTAGAAAAATGTGTTTGGCCACAACCAGTCTTTTTCCTTACCATAATTTTGTAACAGTAATTTTTATTTTTGCAATTTTTTGTAACTACCCTTTCCCACCCGGGAAAGATTTGAGCTCACATATTTTTTCAAAAAGTTAACCTATAACTCCTTCAGCACCCCTTCAGTCATTCATTAATATTTTGAAACATATTAGAATGGAAAAACATTTAAATTATAATAAACATTTGAAATTTTGCTTAAATACTGCCTTTGAAGACTGTTTTGCTGGAGTCTTTTATTTTTTTTAAATTTTACTTTTTTAAAAAAAAAGAGATACTTTAGCTAAAAATACAAAACAGATATAATTACATGATTTACATTTTGTCATCCCTTTTTGTTGAAATTTTAAAAAAAGAAAATACATCATTCTTTGGCATCATGCCTCCCCTCGTTTCTACCCCTAGAACTTTTTTGTTATTTGAAATGGTTTGAAAATCACTATTTAAGTGCCTTCTTTTGAATGAAAGTTTATGCTGTTGTTAAATTTTCACAGGTAGAATAGTACATAAATTATTTCTTATCGGGTTAACTGCTGTTGAACTCTTTTCTAAAAATTTTAGCATATTCTGTTCTTCGACTTTAAAGCTCTTATGCACTTCTGAAAAATGTTTTTAGTTTTCGAACTTTTTAAATCGTTCTTTGAAATTAACCTTTGTCAGTTCACCATGAATTTTTCTGTTCTTATCTGTTTTGTAATGTGCAGTGGTTTTATGCCATTTTGTCAACAAGATGTACAGTAGATCTTGTAAATACCCAATTTGTAACTTAAATTAAATTTTTTCATGTGGTGACAGGAAAAAATGTTTTTCATACAAATTATGTTTGTTTGATAAATCAAACATAACATTTCATAAACATTGACATTAAGACTAACAATTTAAACCCTGTGCTACAGTTGTGTTTTTACCAATGTTTAAATCCCGACAATACATGTTGGACTATTACTGTTTCAAAATATGGAACTTTTCAGTTCTGTTGTTTATGACATCCATGCGTCAAAACAAAAAAATTACCAGTTTTGTGTGGAAGGTGATCAAGTCTTCCCTGAAAACATGGGGAATCCTGATTCTCCCAAAGGTGGAAACACTGCTGGCAGATTCAACTTTCAAAAGTCAAACCCGTAACCGAGATGCATGTTCTCTACTGGATACTGTGCATAAGAAGGAGGCAAACATTTGCACTGAACTGGATGTACTAACTAAATAAAAAGAAAAAAATAAGATTTTCACAAAGAGAAACCATCTCCATCAACTGTGGCTCACCATTGAAGAATTCTGTTTGACCTTCTGTTGGTTCCTTTTTAATTTTCAGGTATATTAACTCAGTATCCAAAATTTTTCTGGATTGTAAAAAATAAATACCCCGAGGCAAACTGTTTATTTAAAATGCTTTGGGCGATATTTTGTTACATTTGACTTTTTGGGTTTTACAAACATAAAATTTGTCAGCCCATACAAATTCCCAAAGTCTGTTTTTAATTTTAAAAAGATCTGGTATTTTTTTAATCTGATGTAAAAAGGTCCTTCTTTGTATAACAGTTTTCTTTTTTTAATTTAGATTTGTCCTTTCTTTGCTCTGGACCCAAAGGTCAGTTATCTGAAACATGTTCAGCACTACTGTGTTTCATCTTTTTTTTTGACAGCTTTACTTTATGGATGTCCTTAGCTGCCATCAAAATTAACAGACTTTTTTTTCAAAACATACCCCTTAAAGGATGCCAAAATCTTCATGCTATAGCCCTTTACTACTTCTTTTTTCAGCAAACTATTTCTAAATTAACCCTTTATTTTTATATTATTCTTGCAACTTTTTTTCAACTTTCATGATAATTTAAAAAACAAAATATAGAACAGAGTTTTCTTTCAGGTATGCCACTCCCATTTCTAGATATGATTTTTTTTGGTCTCAAATGCCCGGGGCAATTTTGTCTTGGTTCTGAATTTCAAGGCATGGGGAAACTAGAATTTTAGGGAAACAAAATTTATGTACAAATTTAAATGGAAGCTGTTTTTGAATAGACCAATTCTGTGCTAAGTTCATTTTAAAATGCTGACATTAAAGTTTTTATTTCAAAATTTTTGGGGGTAGAATGGGGTTTTTTAACATGCTTGATGATACTGAGTAAATCCCCCATTCTTGGGAACATTGTACTGGTCTGGTGATTTTTATGAAAAACGGGTACTATCTTTTTTTGGGTTTTTATCCTGGGGGAAATGGATATAAGCTGGGTGAATCCAAGGTTTAAATTTTAATTCAGAGATGGGGAAATTCCCAACAATATTTAAAACCATGGGGGTTGAGTGCAGAAAAGGGGGAAAAGTCCTCAAAACTTTGCCTTTAAATGCAATGTTAATACTTTTTTGTTGAGTTGTAATTTAGGGTTGATTTCAGCATTTTCAGTAAGGGGCTAATGTTCCTCTTGGGGTTTTTTTAGAAAAAGGGTACACCACCTTTTTTTAATCTAGTGTATGAAAACCTGGTAGAATTACCCCAGCATCTTTTGGGACCTTTTTTCCCGGTTTCTTTTATAACAGATCCAGGAATAAGTTTTAAAAGGGCAATTGTGGATCTTTTTTTTATACTCAATATTTAGATAGGAAGATTAACCTTTATGTGACAGAAGTTACATCTTGGGCTTTTGTCATTAGGATGGGCCAATTTTGGGGGGATATCACCATTCATAGCTAGTCTGTGGCTTGGGGGAAATACATTTCTTTTATATATATAAAATATATATATATATATATTAAAAATTTTTGAAAAATAGTTTTAGACATGATAGTTCTAGGTCTGATGTGTTTATGTAAGCAGATATAATTTAATATAGCTTACACTGGAAAATTGGTTTGGTTGAAAACCCAGGTCCCGTCTTCATAATAGGTGAAAATATGGTTTGTAGCAAAAAGTGATTAAAACATATTGGATGAAACATAGTACCTGGCTATCGAAATTGAGTTATTTTAAAATGTAAATTTCCAATAAGTAATTAAATATAGTATCAGGATGTCTTTGATTGAATATAGAAGGAATGTGGTTTTAGATTGAAATTTAGCACTATTTTCAAATTAAGGTCAGCAAATCCAAATGGGAAACAGAAAACCACCCAAGGGTTTTTTTTGAAAGGAGATACCTTGCTTAAACATTTTTGTTTTTTTTTTTAATTTTTTAAAAAAAGTCTTACCTTTTGATATTTTTTCCTCAATTTTATACAATTAGAACAGTTTAACCCAATTGCTAAAAAAATACCTTTTAAAACTATTAAAAACTGGGGAAGAAAAAAGAAAAAATAATTTTAGTTTTTCTATGTACATACCCCTATATCAAAGAAATAACCTTTTTTGAAAATTGAGGGACTGCTTACAAAATTTTTCACTAAACAATGCAAATCTTCCTTTTAAAATGACCTCAATTTTATACTCCAGCATTTTTCAAGGTTTTTATAGGTAGTTAATGCTTTAAATGTAGTGTTTAGTAATTTAGTCCTGGGGGTATGCTAGGGTATTCAAAAAACTTGAAACAAAAAAATACAAAAATTAAATTTTTAAAATAATATATAGCATTTATTTTCTATGGGTTTTTTAAATTTTTATAAAAAATATTTTTAATATAAAAATAGCCTTTTTTTTCTGGGG
>NW_025054652.1:0-9453 GCF_019279795.1 Protopterus annectens
CAGTTGTCGTTTCAGTGAGGCCCTTCTGTAGGATGTATGTCAGCGAACTGGATCTAGTCCCCCCTTTTTAGGTCCCCAAATGTCGCTGTTTGATGAGTTTCCACAAATCTTGTGACATATGGATTTACATTTAAGCTGTTGAGCTCGTCTATGATGCCTGAGTGGGGTATTGTGTCGAAGGCTTTAGCCAAGTCCAGGTAGGCTGTATGGACTGCTTTGCTCTCATCAATGGCTCTAGTGACGGTTTCGAAAAAGTCAACCAGGTTCAAAAGGCAGGATCTGACCTTTACAAAGCCGAACTAGGTGGGATCAAGTGTCTGTAGGTCCCCAATGTCGCTGTTTATGAGTTCCACAATGATTCTTTCCATAGCTTTGCAGACCAGGCTGGTTAAGCTTATGGGGCGGTAGTTCCCAGGGTCTGTAGAGGTGCCTCCTTTGTGGAGTGGGACCACTGTTGCTGTACGGCAGTGTTCAGGTACATATCCTGTAGTAAGGCTAAGGTTAAATAGCATTTTTATATGCGGGTTTACCTCCTCTTGGAGTTCACGTATCACGCAACCGAGGATACCATCAGGTCCCATTGATGCTGTGTTTTTGCTTTGCTGAGGGCGGCTCTCACCTGGACATCTGAGATGACAGGGAGGTTACATTCAGCTGGGATAAGTATTTCTTCTTTTGGGGGTGAGGGAGGGGAGAAATTTGCACTGAACCTGTCTGCCAGAATGTTGGCAATATCTGTGGGTTCGGTGAATTTTTTGTCGTTGTGTACTAGCTCTGAGCATATCCGAGGGTTTCCGCCCAGGTTTCTAACATAACTGAAGAATGCCTTGTGGTTATCTTTAGTGTCCTTGGCGATTTTTCTCTCAAAGTTGGCCTTGGATGTTTTTATGAGAGAACGTAGCTTTCTACTAGTGCTGATCAGAGATACCTTCCCTTTATGGGATTTTGCTCTGTCTTGCAGTAGCTTCCTTCTTTTGTTATACAATTTGTTTATGGCTGGGGTCCACCAGACAGGACGCTTTCCCTTGGTGGAGAGGGTCTTGGTTTTATTTGAGATTGCATGATCCATGCATTCTTGGAGATGTCCGTAGAAAACATTTGTGAAGGATTCAGCATTGTGAGATGTGGTTTCCACTGGCCCAGTGGGCTTAAAGGATACCACCTCAGTCTTAAGAAGTATAAAGTCGGCTTTTGAAAAATTTTTCACTGTAGTCTTTTGTGCTGGGAGTGGAGGTGGAATATGTATATCCAGGGTGATTAGTTTGTGGTCAGATCTCACTAGTGAGGGGAATACTTCCGGTGTGGAGCATTTTGTCCCCATGTTTGTGATGATCAGGTCTAGTATATTATCTCCCCTTGTGGGAGAGGTGACTAGCTGTTCCACTGCATTTGAGTTTATGAATTCCAGGAACCTTTGGGCTAGGGTGTTAGGGCTAGAATAGTGCACCCAGTCTATGTTAGGGTAGTTGAAGTCTCCCAATATGATGGTATTTGGTGAGACATTCATATCCTCCAATGTCTTCAGGAAGGCTGAATGGGGTTCTTGAGATTGGGAGGGTGGTCTGTAACATGCAACCAATTGTACAGCAGTTTTGCCTATGGTTAGTTGCACCTGGATGGTCTCCGATGCTTCATGAGTTGCCACTAACCTGGAGGTGTGGGTATCCTTGATGAATATGGACACTCCCCCTCCCTTTGTGGTTCGGCCCGGGTTTTGGGGCCGAAAAGCATGATACGAGGTAAAGCCTGGTAGCGCTGGGGTGCTCTCAGGAGCCTTGAACCAGGTTTCAGTTACTGCGCAGACATCGATGTTCTCCATACTGAGGAGTGCTTTGAGAGCCTGCATCTTGAGATTTAGACTTCTGGCGTTGAGCAGCATTACCCTTAATTTTTTTCCATTTTTGTTTTCTAAGGAGGTGGGTTCGTCTTTTGAGCCTTGCCTAAAAAAGGCACTATGGGGGTGGCAAGAGCCTTAGCCAATATCCGGAAGCCCAGTGGTGACAGGTGCAAGCTGTCCCTTGCGAAGCAGCGTGGCTTGTCCAGCATGTCATCCCAAGCAGACAGACATTGGATCCCCCTAGAATGACACCAGTAATTGAGCCAATTATTAAAGCTGATCATCTTGTCTTTGTATTGTGGCATCATTCTTGGTGAGGGCAAGATGCTGCTCAGGGTCAGGGTCATACCAGCCTGGGCTACATAATCAGAAAGCTCCTCTATGTCTCTTTTCATGTAGTCCAGGGAGGTACGTCTCAGGTCATTCACGCCGGCATGGACAATGACGGAGTCATATTTGTACTTGCTTTGGAGTGACCTGAGTGCGTGTGTTATATGGCGGATCCTAGCCCCCGATAGGCAGCTCACCGTTACCCTCTCCTTGTTCAGCCTGGTAAGTGGAATGTCAGTGTGTCTGACTATAGAGTCACCTATTACTAGTGTATCAGGCATAGTGTTTGGCCTTAAGGGCTGTGATTGCTTGACACATCGATTTATTGAAGTATGTGTTGCATGTGTTATGTTTTGAGGTGGTGGATTTTTGAGTGTCTGCTTTGGGAGCCTCTGTTGTTTTGGTAAGTTTTTTATTAGAGCCTCCAAGTATGTCTTTGTGTTATTATGTGTTTGATTTGCAGTTGGTCAGTCTTAATCTTTTAGCTGGCATTGGACATGGCCTTGTACGTCAGGCACAGATCACCTCTGAGCAGGCGGTATGCTACTGAATAAAGCTGGAGTTTCTTTAGCCTGGCAGCATATGACATATGTTGGAGACCCTTGATCCTCTTGGTGAGGTACTTCTGGGGTCTCTCCAGCTGTTGTAAGTGCCGGGTGAGGTACATACCAAATGGGACATTGTACTCAATCATGGGCCTGATAAGGGAGGAGTATAGAGGTACAATGACCTCCTTTGATCTGGATGTGAATCCCTTCATGATAAGGTGGGCAAGGTAGAAAGTCTTTCTAACCACTTTGGCAACGTGGGTGTCAAATGAGAGGTCACTGTCGACTTGGGTCCCCAGGTCTCTGATTACTTTTTCCGTACTCAGTGGGTTACTGTCTATGTGATAATTTGTGGGTACTTTGTTTTTCCCAAAGGGGATGACTATACATTTCTTGGCATTCAGTTTAAGGCCATGATTCTGGCACCAGTTGTCCGTTTCAGTGAGGCCCTTCTGTAGGATGTATGTGTCAGCTGGTGTATCGACTATGGCGCCTAGTTTGCAGTCATCTGCGAACTTTGTCAGCCACAACCCTCCCATGTTTGCTTTCACATCTGAGAAGTAAATGCCGAACAAGAGGGGTCCCAGGACAGAGCCCTGTGGGACACCACTTGTGACTGGCTTTGAGGCTGACATGGCTCCCGCAATTTTGACTTGATGGGTTCTGTTCTTTAGCCAGTTTGCAACCCATCTTGTGACATATGGATTTACATTTAAGCTGTTGAGCTTGTCTATGATGCCTGAGTGGGGTATTGTGTCGAAGGCTTTAGCCAAGTCCAGGTAGGCTGTATGGACTGCTTTGCTCTCATCAATGGCTCTAGTGACGGTTTCGAAAAAGTCAACCAGGTTCAAAAGGCAGGATCTGACCTTTACAAAGCCGAACTGGGTGGGATCAAGTGTCTGTAGGTCCCCAATGTCGCTGTTTATGAGTTCCACAATGATTCTTTCCATAGCTTTGCCGACCAGGCTGGTTAAGCTTATGGGGCGGTAGTTCCCAGGGTCTGTAGAGGTGCCTCCTTTGTGGAGTGGGACCACTGTTGCTGTACGCCAGTGTTCAGGTACATATCCTGTAGTAAGGCTAAGGTTAAATAGCATTTTTATATGCGGGTTTAGCTCCTCTTGGAGTTCACGTATCACGCAACCGGGGATACCATCAGGTCCCATTGATGCTGTGTTTTTGCTTTGCTGAGGGCGGCTCTCACCTGGACATCTGAGATGACAGGGAGGTTACATTCAGCTGGGATAAGTATTTCTTCTTTTGGGGTGAGGGAGGGGAGAAATTTGCACTGAACCTGTCTGCCAGAATGTTGGCAATATCTGGGTTCGGTGAATTTTTTGTCGTTGTGTACTAACTCTGAGCATATCCGAGGGTTTCCTTGGGTTTCTAACATAACTGAAGAATGCCTTGTGGTTATCTTTAGTGTCCTTGGCGATTTTTCTCTCAAAGTTGGCCTTGGATGTTTTTATGAGAGAACGTAGCTTTCTACTAGTGCTGATCAGAGATACCTTCCCTTTATGGGATTTTGCTCTGTCTTGCAGTAGCTTCCTTCTTTTGTTATACAATTTGTTTATGGCTGGGGTCCACCAGACAGGATGCTTTCCCCCTTGGTGGAGAGGGTCTTGGTTTTATTTGGGATTGCATGATCCATGCATTCTTGGAGATGTCCGTAAAAAGCATTTGTGAAGGATTCAGCATTGTGGGATGTGGTTTCCACTGGCCCAGTGGGCTTAAAGGATACCATCTCAGTCTTAAGAAGTATAAAGTCGGCTTTTGAAAAATTTTTCACTGTAGTCTTTTGTGCTGGGGGTGGAGGTAGGATATGTATATCCAGGGCGATTAGTTTGTGGTCAGATCTCACTAGTGTGTGGAGCATTTTGTCCCCATGTTTGTGATGATCAGGTCTAGTATATTATCTCCCCTTGTGGGAGAGGTGACTAGCTGTTCCATTGTATTTGAGTTTATGAATTCCAGGAACCTTTGGGCTAGGGTGTTAGGGCTAGAATAGTGCACCCAGTCTATGTTAGGGTAGTTGAAGTCTCCCAATATGATGGTATTTGGTGAGACATTCATATCCTCCAATGTCTTCAGGAAGGCTGAATGGGGTTCTTGAGATTGGGAGGGTGGTCTGTAACATGCAACCAATTGTATAGCAGTTTTGCCTATGGTTAGTTGCACCTGGATGGTCTCCGATGCTTCATGAGTTGCCACTAACCTGGAGGTGTGGGTATCCTTGATGAATATGGACACTCCCCCTCCCTTTGTGGTTCGGCCCGGGTTTTGGGGCCGAAAAGCATGATACGAGGTAAAGCCTGGTAGTGCTGGTATGCACTCAGGAGCCTTGAACCAGGTTTCAGTTACTGCGCAGACATCGATGTTCTCCATATTGAGGAGTGCTTCGAGAGCCTGCATCTTGAGATTTAGACTTCTGGCGCTGAGCAGCATTACCCTTAATTTTTTTCCATTTTTGTTTTCTAAGGAGGTGGGTTCGTCTTTTGAGCCTTGCCTAAAAAAGGCACTATGGGGGTGGCAAGAGCCTTAGCCAATATCCGGAAGCCCAGTGGTGACAGGTGCAAGCTGTCCTTTGCGAAGCAGCGTGGCTTGTCCAGCATGTCATCCCAAGCAGACAGACATTGGATCCCCCTAGAATGACACCAGTAATTGAGCCAATTATTAAAGCTGATCATCTTGTCTTTGTATTGCGGCATCATTCTTGGTGAGGGCAAGATGCTGCTCAGGGTCAGGGTCATACCAGCCTGGGCTACATAATCAGAAAGCTCCTCTATGTCTCTTTTCATGTAGTCCAGGGAGGTACGTCTCAGGTCATTCACGCCGGCATGGACAATGACGGAGTCATATTTGTACTTGCTTTGGAGTGACCTGAGTGCGTGTGTTATATGGTGGATCCTAGCCCCTGATAGGCAGCTCACCATTACCCTCTCCTTGTTCAGCCTGGTAAGTGGAATGTCAGTGTGTCTGACTATAGAGTCACCTATTACTAGTGTATCAGGCATAGTGTTTGGCCTTAAGGGCTGTGATTGCTTGACACATCGATTTATTGAAGTATGTGTTGCATGTGTTATGTTTTGAGGTGGTGGATTTTTGGGTGTCTGCTTTGGGAGCCTCTGTTGTTTTGGTAAGTTTTTTATTAGAGCCTCCAAGTATGTCTTTGTGTTATTATGTGTTTGATTTGCAGTTGGGGTAGGTCTGTGTGTGACTGGGTTTGTTGTGTGTGTGGTTACCTTCTCCTCCTGTCTGGTCTTGCCAGTCCTGATTTGAGAGAGTTCAGCCTCCAGTTTGGCTATATAGTTACATCTCTCACATGTATTTGTGTTTGTTGGGAGGAGGAGAGGGTTGTCTGTGTACATGAGACAATTGTAGCATTGTCTCAAGATTCCCAGATTAACCAGCTGAACAGGAGAAGATGCTAGTAATCTACCACTCGACATGCTAGAATATTATAAGAGAGTGCTGTGCCTTTAAGGGAAGTGGGTATTCACAGGGGTGGTAGGTGGATGTAGTGCTTACTTTAGTTTGAGAGTGCTTACTTTAGAAGAGAAGTTTTGAGAACAAGTGCTAGGCTTATAATATAGTGAGTAGACTGGTTATTCTAAGAGTAGAGCTTTCTAAGGGAAAATTTGAAGAGCAGACTTGGCGGAGCCAGAAAAGGTTTAACCTTGTTTAACCGGCGCTGCGCTATGCGCACAATTGCGCAAAGCCACGCAAATGCGGATTTTAAACAGGGAACTTCAAAAGAGCTAGAAATGGTCCAAAACAACCAATTACTACAGCTCTTGTGCTGAGGTCACTCCTTCAGGGACAGATAGGCTGCTCTCTCTCTCTCTCTCTATATATATATATATATATATATATATATATATATATATATATATATACATACACACACTCACATTTACAAATATACATAAAATTATAAAACAGTGCATTGAACTAACATGTCAACAACACCTTGACCTTGCCATTTCCCTAGGATTGTGCAATCTCATAGTTGGTATATATAATTAGTAGAGTGTGGGAAGGTGCAGCCTCCTGTAAAAAAAACTTTTTTGCTTTGCATGCTCCGAGGAGTAACCTTGATGTAAGTGACTGAGAATTTTGGTCATTTGTTACATTCTTTGATTCTATGAAATGTTAGGTTTCTACAGAATGGAGGTGTGTGTGTGTGTGTGTGTGTGTGTGTGTGTGTGTGTGTGTGTGTGTGTGTGTGTGTGTGTGTGTGTGTGTGTGTGTGTGTGTCCAAGCTTATAGTGTCCCTGTTACTGAAAGGGTTCTTTAAAGGGTATGGGACATGATCAGGATTAGGGGAAGGGGCAGGGATAGGGTTATCATATTTTTTGGACTTTGAACCATCAGAGAACTGCCCAAATCATCTTTTTGGGACCTGGTTATATGCTTTCTCCAAGTCTAGTAATGCCTTTTTGGTCTCTTTCCTCATCTACAGCTTCTTCTCCACTGTCGGTCTCACTACAAACATCAGGGCATCTGTGCTGCATCCTGACTTGAATCTGAACTACTCCTCTCCAATCTTAATTTATGCTACTTTGCATATTTATCAGTCATCCTCTCCAACAGTTGCATGCAGTGTGACAGAAGACTGAAACTTCTGTGTTACCTACAATTGTGTAGGTTTCCTTTATTCTTGGGCACTGGTATTAGAACACATGTTCTTCAGTCATTTGGGATGTGCCTTTCTCTCCATACAGTGATGAGTGGAACCATTTCTCCACTAAAATCACCCAACACCTTGATCATATTTGCCATGATTTTATCTAAGCTTGCTGCTTTCCCTGACTTAATTTTCTTTGGTTCTGTACTTACTTCTTCTAGTGAGAGTTCATCTTTCCCTTCCATTGTAGGTGCTCATGAGATAACACAGAGACTGTGGATTTTTCTTCACATTTGTCATCTGTCTTTATTTAACTTCATGTTATTTTGTCTCGGCTGACAAACTTCAGGTTGTTTTGTTTTAATTTATTAAGTAATTTCTTTAATTTCATCTCATGTTGATCCTTGGAGTCACAGCAAACAACTCTACCATCAGTGATGCTCATGACACCTTCCAGGCTATAAGTGACTCATGCCAAGGCCTACTCAGATAGTTTGCTATGATTCTGACATTCTCAGGAATCTGTATCCTCCAGGTGAAGTATTAAATGTACATAGCTTTGAATGGTCCAGTCAAGTATGATTTGTCAAAAGTCCTGGCTCACATCAAGCACGGAGAAATACTTAGCTGTAGACAACATGGAGACAACTTCCTCAGCTGCCCTTAAAGGACAGAGTTCCCTCAGAGAGTGTTGGTTTCCTTAGCTGGGAATGGTAATGTTCTGTTTACTGACAGATTTTACTCCCTGACAAGGCTATCAGTGGAAGATATTGTGATAGATTTCTCATGTACCTTAGATGGGAAGGGTCTTGTGGTACTTACAAGCAGATTTGATTCCTAGACTAGGCTAACAATGGAAGATGTTGTGATACATTTGTTGTGCATCTTAGCTGGGAAGGGTTATGTGTTATTTACATACAGATTTTATTCCCAGAGAAGGCTGTTGACGTTGTGATCCATTTCTCAGTTACTTCAGCTGAGAAGGGTTATGCGGTATTTACAGACAGAATTTACTTCCAGACAAGGCTACCAGTGGAAGGTACTGGGATATAAATATATATATATATATATATATATATATATATATATATATATATATATATATATATATAAAATAAAGAGATCATGTGCCAAACACATGATGGCATCCAGAAGCTAAAACAGAGCTGTATTTAACTCTTTTCTAATTTACAAAAAGAAAGGAGATAGATACAACCACTGTATGTATATAGTGAAGCTTGTACAGTAGATTCAGGGATCACACAACAAACTAACACCAAGTCTGACATCACTGCTGACAGAGATCTTTGTTTTTTGGGTAGACACTTTCCAGCTAAGGTACCACAAACACCTGGAAAAAAAACAGCAACAACAAAAATGTGCATAGTCTGCTCTTAGAAAAGTATGTCTAGAGAGATACAAAGAGGAAATGGAGGTGCATATGGGGGAGCACAAGTAACACAATACTACTGTCTAGACAGCAGAGCTGCCATGTGTGCTGGAACATGTTTTAAAGAACCAAACTAAAAAGTACAGAACTCAAAACACACACTGGAGACCTCCTACTTCTCCTTATCTGAGTAAGATCTCTCACACAGAGCTAACAAATCCAGCACTTCACAGGACTTCTATTGGCATAGTTTGACATAATTTCACAAGGCAAATCACCATTTCTGTTTCTACACATATGGTGATGCTGTACTCCTGTACTGACAAACACATTGGCCCCATTTCCAAAAGACTTGCTCTCAGTGTAAGTGACCTATTACACTGAGAGCAGGCTGAGAGGGTCTATATTAGATCACCGAACGCTTAAAAAAGCGCACGGTGATTGATCAAACTGATGTAAGCGAAAGCTTAAAATATCGAAGCAACAGAAACCTGAATTTTTTCCTAGGGAAAGAATTCGGTTGTCCGTTTCTGTTGCGTCGGTATTTTCAGTGCTGTGGTGGAAAGTTACGGGTCGGGTTCAGGTAAGTGTGCGATTGTGAGCATAAGGGTGGGTTAGATAAGTTAGGGTTAGGGAGCAGGTTAGGTATGTGTGTGATTGTGTGGACATGAGGGTTAGGTGAGTTAGGGTTAGGGAGCGGGTGAAGTGAGTGTGCGATAGTGAT
>NW_025054653.1:0-9146 GCF_019279795.1 Protopterus annectens
AAATGATTTATTTCCATCATGCTACACTACTGAAATTAAGATCAACGAAATTGTAATTATAACATTTAATGTAACCAATTTATTAACACACCATTTACATGGAAATATGAACATTTGCATACCCTTTCGTTTGAATGATTAACTCTATTTTAATTTTTTCATAATAAAACATCTATAATTTTATTTAGAAATGTTTTTGGCCACTATTATAGAATTGTTTTACAACAAACATGACTTTTTATAATGTCTATATAATCTATTCTTGGTTGTAATATGTTTTTGTGAAAGGGCATTAATAGTTTTGTATAGTTTTGTATGACTTTTAGGTTAGAAGATAGCTTCTGATTAAATATTCATGAATGTTGAGATCTGATAGGTTGTTTTTAAACTAATTTATTTGAATAAATGATGGTTTTAATTAAGTAGTGTTAATGTAAATAGGTATATATAAATGGATGTTAAGGGGTGTGTTTTGTTACACATCTGATGGGGTCACTTTGTTAACTGGAAAGGGCCAACGTACTGGTAGAATAAAAGGCGTTTATGTGATTTACATTTCCTGGCTTTGGATCTGTGTTTATGCTTGACTTCGTACACCAAATGAACTGATACAGTCAACTCCTTTCGTTTTATTATTCCCAAACAGCTGTTTTTTCTGGGTTATTATTGGTCTTTTTGCTGGGAGTTGCCTTCGTTTTTTATTGTAAATATACCTAACACTAAAGGTAAAAGGCACAACTGGTCAGCAGTAAATATCTATGTACAATTTATAAATATACCTAACACTAAAGGTAAGAGGCTCAGGTGGTCAGCAGTCAATATCTATGCATAGGTTGTAAATATACCTAACACTAAAGGTAAGAGGCACAGCTGGTCAGCAGTAAATATCCACGTATAAGTTGTAAATATACCTAACACTAAAGGTAAGAGGCACAGCTGGTCAGCAATAAATATCCACGTATAAGTTGTAAATATACCTAACACTAAAGGTAAGAGGCACCGCTGGTCAGCAGTAAATATCCACGTATAAGTTGTAAATATACCTAACACTAAAGATAACAGGCACAGCTGGTCAGCAGTAAATATCTCCGTATAAGTTGTAAATATACCTAACACTAAAGGTAAGAGGCACAGCTGGTCAGCAGTAAATATCTACGTATAATTTGTAAATATATTTAGCAGTAATGGTAAGAGGCGCAGCTGGTCAGCAGTGAATATCCACATATAAGTTGTAAATATACCTAACACTAAAGGTAAGAGGCACAGCTGGTCAGCAGCAGTGACAGTAATTATCTACGTCATAGTTGTAAATTTACCTAACACACTAAAGGTAAAAAGGCACAGCTGGTCATCTGGTAAAAATAATCACACTTGTAAGTTGTCCAATATCACGTAACCTAAAGATAAGAGGCACAGCTGGTCATCCCAGTAAATATCAGCATTATAATTTGAAATATACATAACACTAAGAGGTAAGAGGCACAGCTGGTCAGCAGTGAATATCCACGTATAAGTTGTAAATATACCTAACACAAAAGGTAAGAGGCACAGCTGGTCAGCAGTAAATATCCACTTATAAGTTGCAAATATACCTAACACTAAAGGTAAGAGGCACAGCTGGTCAGCAGTGAATATCCACGTATAAGTTGTAAATATACCTAACACTAAAGGTAAGAGGCACAGCTGGTCAGCAGTAAATATCTACGTCAAAGTTGTAAATATACCTAACACTAAATGTAAGAGGCACAGCTGGTCAGCAGTAAATATCTACTTATATGTTGTAAATATACCTAACTCTAAAGGTAAAAGGCACAGCTGGTCAGCAGTAAATATCTACTTATAAGTTGTCAATATACGTAACGCTAAAGATAAGAGGCACAGCTGGTCATCAGTAAATATCCACGTATAAGTTGGAAATATACATAACACTAAAGGTAAGAGGCACAGCTAGTCAGCAGTAAATATCTATGTATAAGTTGTAAATATACCTAACACTAAAGGTAAGAGGCAGAGCTGGTCAGCAGTAAATATCTACGTATAAGTTGTAAATATACCTAACACTAAAGGTAAGAGGCACAGCTGGTCAGCAGTAAATATCTACGTATAAGTTGTAAATATACCTAACACTAAAGGAAAGAGGCACAGCTGGTCAGCAGTAAATATCTAGGTATACATTGTAAATAGACCTAACACTAAATGTAAGAGGCACAGCATGTCAGCACTAAATATCTTTGTATAAGTCTTAAATATACCTAACACTAAAGGTAAGAGTCACAGCTGGTCAGCAGTAAATATCTACATATAAGTTGTAAATATACCTAACACTAAAGGTAAGAGGCACAGCCTGATTCAAGCAAGTAAATATCCTTATATATGTCAAGAAATATACCTAACATAGGTAAAGGCAGCTGAGCTGGTCAGCAGTAAATATCTACATATAACTTGTAAATATACCTAACACTAAAGGTAAGAGGCACAGCTGGTCCGGCGGTAAATATCTGGGTATAAGTTATAAATATACTGCCCACTACTTGGTAAGTGGCACCTTTGGTCAACCCAGTAAATATCCACAATATTATAAGTTATAATATACCTAACACTAAAGGTGAAGAGGCACAGATGGTCAGCAGTAAATATCTAGGTATAAATTATAAATATACATAACACTAAAACTTAAGAGGAACAGCTGGTCGGCGGTAAATATCCCGCGATATAAGTTATTAAATATACCTTTACTAAAAAGATAAAAGCACAAGCTATGATCAGTAAATATCTAATGTACAATTTATAAATATACCCTAACACTAGGTAAGAGCTCAGGTGGTCGCGATCGGCCACTCTACAACCATGGGTTGTAAATATACCTATCACTAAAAGGTAAAGCCTGGGTGTTCAACGGTAAATATCCACTTGTAAGTTGTAAATATACTCAAACTAAAGGAAAAAGGCACAGATGGTCGGCCCGTACATTATCGATATAGGTTGTCAAATAACACAACACTAATGGTAAAAACACAGCTGGTCATCAGTAAATATCACATTATAAGTTGTAAATATACCTAACACTAAGGTAAAAGAGTCACAGCTGGTCAGCAGTAAATATCATGTATAATTTATAAATATGCCTAACACCACTAAGGTAAGAAGTTGGCTGGTCAGCGTAAACTCTCATTATGATTATAAATATACCAAACACTAAAGGTGAATGCAGCTGGTCAGCCCAGTAAATATCTATGTATAAATTATATGTGCACCTAACACTAAAAGGTAGAGGAACTGCGCATTATTGATAAATATCTACATTATAAGTTGTCCAATATACCTAACACTAAAGATGAGGCTAATTCAGCAGTAAATATCCATGTATAAGATGAAAATATACCTAACACTAAGGTAGAGGCACAGCTGGTCAGCAGTAAATATCTCATTATAAGTTGTAAGTACTCGTAACACTAAAGGTAGGCTGGCTGATTAAGCAGTAAATATCTCACGTTATACGTTCCTTAAATAGACCTAACACTAAATGTAAGAGCTGCAACATGTCAGCACTAAATATCTTTGTATAAAATTAACTGATATACCCGCACTAAGGGTGAGTCACAAGCTGGTCAGCGGTAAATATCTGCCTTATAAGTTGTAAATATACCTAACACTAAAGGGTAAAGGCTGGGTCCAGCAATAGCGATAAGCTGCGTATAAGTTGTAAATGTACCCAACATAAAGGTAGAAGCACACAGCTGGTGAAAGCAGTAAATGTCCACTTATAAGTTGTCCAATACGTAACCCTAAAGATAAGAGGCACAGCTGGTCATCAGTAAATATCAACGTATAATTTGGAAATATACATAACACTAAAGGTAAGAGGCACAGCTAGTCAACCCGATGTCTATGTAAGTTGTAAATATGCCTAACACTGAGTGAAGGCACAGCGGTCGGCAGTGAAGACTTATCCTGCATTATAAGTTGTAAATATACCTAACAACACAAAAGGTAAGAAGGCACAACCGGTCAGCGGTAATATCCACTTATAAATTTACCAAATATACCTAACTTTTACTAAAAGGTAGGCTGCTGGTCAGCCAGTGAACCAATCACGTATAAGTTGTAAATATACCTAACTTACTAAAGGTAAGGGGCACAGTAACTGGTCAGCAGCGGTAAATATCTCGTCAAAGTTGGCAAATATACCTAACACTAAATAACCAAGAGGCACAACTGGTCAGCAGTAAATATCTACTTATATGTTGTAAATATACCTAACTCTAAAGGTAAAAAGGCTTTTAGCTGGTCAGCAGTAATATCTACTTATAAAGTTGTCTATACGTATACTTTATTAAAGATAAGAAGGGCAGCTGGTCATCCAGTATTAATATCCGCATATAAGTTGAAATTTTGCATAACACTAAAGGAGAGGCACAGCTAGTCAGCGGTAAATATTTGTATAAGTTGTAAATATACCTAACTTTACCCCTAAGGTAAGAGGCAAGGCACGGTCAGCGGTAAATATCTCACGATGTAAGTTGTATACCTAACACTAAAGGTAAGAGCAGCTGGTCCAGCAGTAAATAAAAGCCGCATTATAAGTTGTAAAACACCTAACACTAAGGTAAAACTGGCTGGTCAGCAGTAAATATCCACTTATAAGTTGTCAATATACGTAACCCTAAAGATAAGAGGCACAGCTGGTCATCAGTAAATATCAACGTATAATTTGGAAATATACATAACACTAAAGGTAAGAAACTTTATTAGTCAGCAGTAATATCTATGTATAAGTTGTAATGTACCTAACACTAAAGGGTAGGGGCACAGCTGGTCAGCAGTGAATATCCGTATAAGTTGTAATATACCTAACACAAAAGGTAAGAGGCATGGCGGTCCAGCAGTAAATATCCACTTATAAATTGCAAATATACCTAACACTTACTAAAGGGTAAGAGAGCACAACTGGTCGGCAGTGAATATCCGCGTATAAGTTGTCAAAAATATACCTAACACTAAGGTGAGGCACAGCTGGTCAGCAGTAAACTATCTACGTCAAGAGTTGGCAAATATACCTAACACTAAATGTAGAGCACAGCTGGTCAGCAGTAAATATCTACTTATATGTTATGTAAATATACCTAACTCTGAGGTAAAAGAGCTTTGACTGGTCAGCAGTAAATATCTACTTATAAGTTGTCTATATCTCGTGTAGCTAAAAATAAAGAGGAACAGCTGGTCATCGGTAAACCATCCGCATTATAGGTTGAAATTTACATAGCTTTTTTAAAGGTAAGGGGGCACAGCTAGTCGGCGGTAAATATTTGTATAAGTTGTGAAAGCATACCTAACACCAAAAAGGCAGAGGCAGAGCTGGTCAGCAGTAAATATCTACGTATGGTTGTAAATATACCTAACACTAAAGGTAGAGGCACAACTGGTCAGCAGTAAATATCTACGTGTAAGTTGTAAATATACACACTAACACCTAAGGGAAAGAGACAAAGCTGGTCCAGCAGTAAATATCTAGTATACGTGTAAATAGACCTAACACTAAATGTAAGAGGCACAGCATGTCAGCACTAAATATCTTTGTATAAGTCTTAAATATACCTAACACTAAAGGTAAGAGTCACAGCGGTCGGCAGTAAATATCTACATATAAGTTGTAATATACCAAATACTAAAGACAGAGGCACAGCTGGTCAGCAGTAATATCCTTGTAATATTGAAATATATACCTAACACCAAGGTAAAAGGCAACTGGTCGTAGTAAATATCCATGATATAAGTTGTAAGCCTAACACTAAAAAGGTAAAAGGGCACAGCTGGTCAGCCAGTAAATATCTATGTACAATTCATAAATATACAACACTATAGGTGGGAAGCTCCAGTTGGTCAACAGTCAATATCTATATGCATGGAGTTGTAAAATATACCTATCACTAAGGTAAAAACACAAGGTGTTCAGCAGTAAATATCCACTTGTGGTTGTAAATATACTGCCTCAAACTAAGGAAAAAATACAGATGGTCAGCGGTAAATATCTGCTGGCGTATAAGTTGTAAATATACCTAACACTAATGGTAAGAAGCACAGCTGGTCATCAGTAATATCACGTATAAGTTGTAAATATACTAACACTAAAAGGTAAAGTCACAGCTGGTCGGCAGTAAATATCTATGTATAATTTACATAAGCCTACCTAACACTAAGGTGAAAGCACAGCTGGTCAGCAGCGGTAAATATCTGCGGTATAAGTTATAAATATACCAAACACTAAAGGTAAGAGGCACAGCTGGTCAGCAGTAAATATCTACGTATAAGTTGTATAAGTTATGATAATACCTAACACTAAAGGTAAGAGGAACTGCTGGTCATCAGTAAATATCTACGTATAAGTTGTCAA
The DNA here is from genome assembly GCF_019279795.1 of Protopterus annectens. Lineage (NCBI taxonomy): Eukaryota > Metazoa > Chordata > Ceratodontiformes > Protopteridae > Protopterus > Protopterus annectens. Next base: position 6,392 of record NW_025054653.1, read on the forward strand.
TATACCACCTAACACTTTAAAGGTAGGCACAGCTGAAAGGTCAGCAGTAAATATCCATGTATAAGATGAAAATATACCTAACACTAAAGGTAAGAGCACAGCACGGTCGGCAGTAAATATCTCGGTATAAGTTGTAAATATCTACGTAAACACTAAAGGTAAGAGGCACAGCTGGTCAGCAGTAAATATCTGCATTGTCGTTGTAAATAGACTAACACTAAATGCTTAAAGAAATTGTATGTCAGCACTAAATATCTTTGTATAAGTCTTAAATATACCTAACATAAAAGGTAAGAGTCACGAAAGCTGGTCCGGCGTGAAATATCTTTATATAAGTTGTAAATATACCCCTACTAATTAAGAGCACAGCTGGTCCCAGCAGTAAATAAAAACACTTGATACTCAGTTGTAAATATACCCTAACACTAAGGTACAAGAAGCTTGCAGCTGGTCAGCAGTAAATATCTACATATAACTATTAAACATACCTAACACTAAAGGTGAAGGCACAACAGGTCCAGCAGTAAATAAACGCATATAAGTTGTAATATACCTAACACTAAAGGTAAGAGCACAGCTGGTCAACCAGTAATATCTACGTATAAGTTATAATAATACCTAACATAAAGGTGAAGCTTTTTGCTGGTCAGCAGTAAACCATCTCACGATATAAGTTGTAAATATACCTAACACTAAAGAGTAAGAGGCACTGGCCCCGGTCAACACAGTAAAATATCTACGTTATAAGTTGTAAAATATACCTAACACTAAGGTAGAGGCACAGCTGGTCAGCAGTAAATATCAAGTATGGGTTGTAAATATACCTAACACTGAAGGTGAGGCACAGCTGAGGTTCAATAAATATCCACATATAAGTTGTAAATATACCTAACACTAAAGGTAAGAGCACAGCTGAGGGTCAGCAGTAAATATCCACGTATAAGTTGTAAAATATACCTAACACACTAAAGATAACAGGAGGCACAGCTGGTCAGCAGTAAATATCTCGTATAAATTTGTGAAATATACCTAACACTAAAGGTAGAACACAGCTGGTCCTTGGTAAATATCTACGTATAATTTGTAAATATATTTAGCAGTAATGGTAAGAGGCGCAGCTGGTCAGCAGTGAATATCCACATATAAGTTGTAAATATACCTAACACTAAAGGTAGGCTTGCAGCTGATTGACAATAAATATCTCGTCAAAGTTGAAAATATACCTAACACTAAAGGTAAGAGGCACAGCTGGTCAGCAGTAAATATCTACTTATAAGTTGTAAATGTACCTAACACTAAAGGTAAAAGGCACAGCTGGTCAGCAGTAAATATCTACTTATAAGTTGTCAATATACGTAACGCTAAAGATAAGAGGCACAGCTGATCATCAGTAAATATCCATGTATAAGTTGGAAATATACATAACACTAAAGGTAAGAGGCACAGCTAATTGACGGTAAATATCTATGTATAAGTTGTAAATATACCATACACTAAATGTAGAGCTGTGGTCCGAAGTAATATCTACGTATAATGGTAAGCATACCTTACACTAAATGTGGGAGTGCTTTGGCGGTCGGCAGTAAATATCTATGTACAAGTTGTTGTATACTAACACTAAGGGTAAGAGGGGCACAACTGGTCAGCAGTAATATCTATGTATTATAAGTTGTATATATACCTAACACTAAAGTGGCTTTGCAACTGGTCATGAAATATCTGTATCGTTCGTAATATGCCTAAGACTAAAGGTGAGAGGGTACAGCTGGTCAACAGTATTAAATATCCATGATATAAGTTTTAAATATACCTACACTGAAGGGTAAAAGGAAAACACAGCTGGTCAACTTGAGTCAATATCAATACCATGGGATAGCAAAATATACCTAACACTAAAGGTGAAACTACAGCTGGTCCCGGCAATAAGTATCACGTGTAAGAAGTTGTAAATATACACAACATAAAAATTGAAGCACAGCTGACCCAGCAGCAAATATCTCGTATGAGTTGTAAATATACCTAACACTAAGGTAAGAGGCACAGCTGGTCAGCGGTAAATATCTACGTATAGGATTGTGTATACCTAGCATTAAGGTAAAAAAGGCGCAACTGGTCAGCCATTAATACCTAAGTATAAGTTGTCAATGTACCCTAACATAAGGTAAGGGCTGGCGGTCCAGTAAATATCCACTTATAACGTGAACCTGGCTCTAGGGGAAGAGGCACAGCTGGTCAACAGTGATGAAATATCTACATAAGTTGCAAATATACCTAACACTAAAGGGTAAGAGGCACAGCTGGTCAACAGTGAATATCCGCATTATAAGTTGTAAATATACCTAACACTAAAGGTAGAGGCACAACTGGTCAACCAGTAGAAATATCTACATCAAAGTTGTAAATATGCTAACACTAAATGTGAGCACAACTGGTCAGCAGTAAATATCTACTTATATGTTGTAAATATACCTAACTCTAAAGGGTAAGAGGCACAGTTGGTCGGCAGTAAATATGCGCATTATAAGATAATAAAATATACCTAACACTAGTGGCAGGCTTTGGCTTCAGGACGACGATAATATCTGTCATAAAGTTATAATAATACCTAACACTTAAGGTAGAGGAACTGCTGGTCCCGCCAAAGGGAAATATCCCAAAACAAATAAAAAATTGGTTTTTAAATTTAAAAACCTAACACTAAAGGTAAGAGGCACAGCTGGTCCCGCCAAAGGTTTTTAATAAAATTTCCAAAACG